>NC_079444.1:5034127-5144127 GCF_903798145.1 Danio aesculapii | reverse complement strand
TTATTTTCATGTTTTTATCACTCCTTTTATTTATTTATGTTTTTTTTTTTCATTTTGAACTATTTTATTTAATTTAATTTAATTTCATTCCATTTTATTATATTAAAACAGCTTTTAAGCAAGACATGAATCCAAAAATAATCTAAACTTATTCCTTTAATTAGTTGCTTATTTTTAAAAAAATGCAGTCAATGTGTTGAGAATGAAGCTGATGGGACAAAAAATGGAAGGAGAAAGTGAACAGGACTGCGGGAAAATGGGGTCAAGGTCGGAAAGACAGGAAGAATGGCGAGCGAGGGAGCAGCGGTGCAGGAAGTGCAGACGCTGGAGATCTGGCATCACTCCTTTTGTTGTGTTTTCATTCTGCTGCTTTTAACAAGTCTCATTTCGGGGATCAGGGTAGGATTAGACCCTACGGGGGGGCATTTGATTGGTCTTGCCACGGATAAATGCTCCTCTCAGCAGGGGACGGGGGGCAATAGCATGAGGAAAACCCACTCCGAGTGCTGATAGACTAACAAATACTCATTCTTTTGTTCAGAAAAGTCGCCCCCAGCACTCCAGAGAAACAAATATGTTAACGCTTTATTGAAATGATGCACTCGACGCTCACTGATAACCCAGCATTGGTTTAACCTTGCTGTGTTCATGCAACATGACTGTAATTCTCACAATACTGCCACTTTTGACGTTTCTTCAGTTTTGCATTGAAAAGAAAAGATGGGGCTGTTCGGGTCTAACTGTAAGTGGGGTTTCAAAATAGAAACTGAAGCATTTGTTAAGTGTTTCTGGCATGAAGATGCTGTAGATGCAGAACTTTCATATGAAAACAGCCTAAAACTGTTTTTGTAAGCTAAATTTTTTTGAAACCTGGAATTTTTTATCAATTTTTATCACTGTACTTAGGTTTTGTTCACTTTAAGTTGCACTGATATTATATTATATTATTAGATATTATGTATATTATTTCATATTATAAGATATTATAAGGCAACCTTATTTATTATTTATATTGATTTTAATTTATTTAATTTTTTAATAGTTTATTATTATTTATTTCATTTTGCATACAAAATTCTAAGTCAGAAAAGCAAAAAGAAAATTATATATTTATATATATTAAATTAGAAATTTTAACTATTAAATAATATTTTATTTAATTATATTAATATTATGTTATTTATATTTTATTATTATTATTATTATTATTTATTTTATTAAAAAATTATAATTTTAACACTATATTATAATATTAGCTATATATACACTGTCCGGCCACCTTATTGGGTACACCTTACTACTACCGGGTTGGACCCACTTTTGGCTTCAGAACTGCCTTAATCCTTCATGGCATAGATTCAACAAGATACTGGAAATGTTTCTCAGAGATTTTGCTCCATATTGACATGATAGCATCACGCAGTTGCAGCAGATTTGTCTGCTGCACATCTGTGAGGCGAATCTGCCGTTCCACCACATCCCAAAGTTGCTCTATTGGATTGACATCTGATGACTGTGGAGGCCATTTGAGTACAGTGAACTCATTGTCATGTTCAAGAAACCAGTCTGAGTTGATTTACACTTTATGACATGACGCGTTATCCTGCTGGGAGTAGCCATCAGAAGATGAGTACACTGTGGTCATAAAGGGATGGACATGGTCAGCAACAATACTCAGGTATAGCTTGAGGCGTTGACACGATGCTCAGTGGGCCCAAAGTGTGCCAAGAAAATATCCCCCACACATTACACCACCACCACCAGCCTGAACCATTGATACAAGGCAGGATGGATCCATGCTTTCATGTTGTTGACGCCAAATTTTGACCCTATCATCTGAATGTCCAGGCAGAAATCGAGACTCATCAGACCAGGCAACGGTTTTCCAATCTTCTATAGTCCAATTTTGGTGAGCATGTGGGAATTGTAGCCTCAGTTTCTTGTTCTTAGCTGACAGGAGTGGCACCCGGTGTGGTCTTCTGCTGCTGTAGCCCATCTGCCTCAAGGTTGAGTTACTGTTGCCTTTCTATCAGCTTAAACCAGTCTGGCCATTCTCCGCAAATGGCATCAACAAGGCATTTGCGCCCACAGAACTGCCGCTCACTGGATATTTTCTCTTTTTCTGACCATTCTCTGTAAACCCTAGAGATGGTTGTGCGTGAAAATCCCAGTAGATCAGCAGTTTCTGAAATAAATGGCAGTAACAACCAAGTCACTTATATCCCCTTTCTTCCCCATTCTGATGCTCGGTTTGAACTGCAGCAGATCATCTTGACCATGTCTACATGCCTAAATGAGTTGCTTATGTTTATTATACTTTTGTATTATTTTATTTTATACACAAAACTCTCCCTAAAAAACTCAAACACTCCAGATGTATCCCCTTGTAATTTTTTTCTCTACATCTATTCAGCCTCTCTAATTATTTTAGCTCTTCAAATACCAAATAAGTCAAAACTATTGATTGTACAAATGCTGTTTTGCAGTGGGGAACACACAGAAATTATCAGAGAGCTTGGAGAAGCGGTGTGTTTACTGGTGTGGTGTGCTTCTCTGCAGGCTGCTCATGTGGAGACGAGAGTCACAGAAACAGTGGGGCGTTTGTCATGATGAAACGTCCAGATGAAACGCACCGGTAATGACACCAGGCTCCACCGGCTCAGCCTACAATCACGTCTACCCTCCTTTTTCATATCAGTATTAATGCACTGCAAATTACCAATAGCCCTCCAATTTGGGTTTAATTTAGATGTTGGATTACGTGTGATCTCGCCTGCAAATTCCGATGTCACGGTCATTGTCTGCCTATTAGGATTCAATTTGAGGAGTGAAGATGCTTTGAAACGTGATTATGCGGCGGAGAATTAAAGAGAACACGGCGGATCAGAGGTGGGAGTGTTTGCAGGAGCGAGTTTTAGAGTAGACCGCTGCCTTGAAACCTGTATTGAAGACAGACCTTGAGAATATCGGCACGTAAAGGACAGATTCGGTCTTGTTTAATGAAAAATCCTTTGTGTTTAGTTATGTTCGAGAAGGAAAAAAAACAGCTTTGTTTGAATCTCTACCGTGTTGCCTTGCCTGGCTGATCTCATAAGGAAACGGAACTATATTAGGAAAGTCAGAAAAGTGGCTAATTTGTTTGATTTTTATGCTATTTTATTTCTACATTTTTTAACATTTGTCTCTCTAAACACCAATCCTAAACCTACTCCCCATTTGGCCACAAATTCAAAAAGTCACGATTTATCCTAAGATTGCGTTGGCATAGCAGATACGTAGTAGGGGTTAAATCTAAACCACACCCCTAAACCTACTCCCTTATGGGCCACTAAATCAAATAGTTACGAATTACCACAAGATTGTATTGGCCTGGCAGATTCGAAGTAGGGGTTAGAGTTAGGGATAAGATTCTGATCATTTATTTATTTTAAATGTCATTTAATTTTGAATTGTTTAAAAAAACAGCTTCGTTTGAGTCTCTACTGCTCTGTCTAGCTAGCCAGCCCGATCTCATGAGGAAACGTAACTATATTACGTATTGTCAGAAAAGTGGCTAATTTAAATGAATTCATATTTTTTGATTTCTACGAAAACTACATTAGGAAACTCTGAAAATTCTGTAATTTGTTCTTGTTTTTTAAAGGTGTCACTCTAAACACTAACCCTAAACCTACTCCCCATTTGGTCCCTAAATTAAAAAATTACGAATTGACATTGCGTTCGCCTAGTAGATACATAGTAAGGGTTAGGGTTAAGGTTTAGATGTAGATCATTTATTTATCTTAAAGGTCATTTAATTTTGAATTGTTTAAAAAAAACAGCTTCGTTTGAGTCTCTACTGCTCTGTCTAGCTAGCCAGCCTGAGCTCATGAGGAAACGTAACTATATCACGTATTGTCAGAAAAGTGGCTCATTTGAATGAATTCATATTTTTTTTATTTCTACGAAAACTGCATTAGGAAACTCTGAAAATTCTGTAATTTGTTTTTGTTTTTTAAAGGTGTCGCTCTAAACGCCAACCCTAAACCTACTCCCCATTTGGTTTCTAAATTAAAAAGTTACGAATTGAGATTGCGTTGGCCTAGCAGATATGTAGTAAGGGTTAGGAGTTAGGTCTACATCATTTATGTATTTTAAATATCATTTAATTTTAAATTGTTTACAAAAAACAGCTTCATTTGAATCTCCACTGTGCAGCCTAGCTAGCCAGCCCGATCTCATAAGGGAAACGTAACTATATTACGTATTGTCAGAAAAGTCTCTAATTTGTACGAGTTCATGCTATTTCATTTCTACGAAATAGTTTTTTTTAAAGGAGGCATCCCTCTAAACCCCACTCCTAAACTCATACCCCATTTGGACACTAAATCAGAACATTACGAATCGTCGTAAGATTGCGTTCGCCTAGTAGATACATAGTAAGGGTTAGGATTAAAGTTTAGATGTAGATCATTTATTTATTGTAAATGTTATTTAATTTTGAATTGTTTAAAAAAAAACATCTTCATTTGAGTCTCTACTGCTCTGTCTAGCTAGCCAGCCCGATCTCATGAGGAAACGTAACTATATTACGTATTGTCAGAAAAGTGGCTAATTTGAATGAATTCATATTTTTTGATTTCTACGAAAACTGCATTAGGAAACTCAGAAAATTCTGTAATTTGTTTTTGTTTTTTAAAGGTGTCGCTCTAAACGCCAACCCTAAACCTACTCCCCATTTGGTTACTAAATTAAAAAGTTACGAATTGAGATTGCGTTGGCCTAGCAGATACGTAGTAAGGGTTAGGAGTTAGGTCGACATCATTTATTTATTTTAAATATCATTTAATTTTAAATTGTTTACAAAAAACAGCTTCATTTGAATCTCTACTGTGCAGCCTAGCTAGCCAGCCCGATCTCATAAGGGAAACGTAACTCTATTACATATTGTCAGAAAAGTCGCTAATTTGTACGAGTTCATGCTATTTCATTTCTACGAAATAGTTTTTTTTAAAGGAGGCATCCCTCTAAACCCCACTCCTAAACTCATACCCCATTTGGACACTAAATCAGAACATTACGAATCGTCGTAAGATTGCGTTCGCCTAGTAGATACATAGTAAGGGTTAGGATTAAAGTTTAGATGTAGATCATTTATTTATTTTAAATGTTATTTAATTTTGAATTGTTTAAAAAAAAAAACATCTTCATTTGAGTCTCTACTGCTTTGTCTAGCTAGCCAGCCCGATCTCATGAGGAAACGTAACTATATTACGTATTGTCAGAAAAGTGGCTAATTTGAATGAATTGATATTTTTTGATTTCTACTAAAACTGCATTAGGAAACTCAGAAAATTCTGTAATTTGTTCTTGTTTTTTAAAGGTGTCACTCTAAACACTAACCCTAAACCTACTCCCCATTTGGTCCCTAAATCAAAAAGTTACAAATTGAGATTGCGTTGGCCTAGCAGATACGTAGTAAGGGTTAGGAGTTAGTTCTACATCATTTATTTATTTTAAATATCATTTAATTTAGAATTGTTTAAAACAACAGCTACATTTGAATCTCCACTGTGCTGCCAAGCTTGCTCGATCTCACGAGGAAACGTAATTATATTATTGTTAGAAAATTGGCTAATTGTTATGAATTTTTACTATTTAATTTGTACGAAAATTTTTGATTTTTTAAATTGTGTCCCTCCAAACCACACCCCTAAACCTACTCCCCAATGGCCACTAAATCAAATAGTCAAGTTGGTGGCGCAGTAGGTAGTGCTGTCGCCTCACAGCAAGAAGGTCGCTGGTTCGAGCCTCGGCTGGGTCAGTTGGCTTTGCTCTTGCATGTTCTCCCTGCGTTAGTGTGGGTTTCCTCTGGGTGCTCCGGTTTCCCCCACAAGTCCAATGACATGCGGTACAGGTGAATTGGGTAAGCTAAAATTGTCCGTAGTGTATGTGTGAAAGAGTGTATGAGTGTTTCCCAGTGATGGGTTGCAGCTGGAAGGGCATCCGCTGCGTAAAAAATGTGCTGGATAAGTTGGTGGTTCATTCCGCTGTGGCGACTCCAGATTAATAAAGGGACTAGCCGAAAAGAAAAAGAATGAATGAACTAGTAACATATTCTGTACTGTCATCATGGCTAAGACAAAAGAAATTAGTTATTAGAAATTAGTTATTAAAACTATTGTTTACAAATATGTTGAAATATTCCCTCTATTAGGGCTAAAAATAAAAAGCGAACCCAAGTGATTTTGCAGGTCCGTCGAGTATACACCAGCCTTTGGAGAAAGCAATACTCCATTGAGCTGGACTCCTGGCCTTCATAGTGGTGTTGCTTTCTTTAGTGTGTGTGTTGGTGCTTGTTTATGAGTGTGTGTGAAGGGTAAAGGACCTCCTGGAGCTGCCCGGGTCTTCTCATGTCAGCTGAAATTAGCTGGAGCAGCCTGTGCCAGTCCAAATAATAAGCTCCAGTGTCTGGAGGCGTCTTCCAAGCAGACCTCTTCACACGCCACAGCGCCTGCTCTCCTGCTCTCCTGTTGCTCCTCGCAGAGAGCTCCTTGCTCTTATTTTCCAACCAGTGAAAATGTGTCCTATACAGAAAAACCTGGGAAATCATTTGCAACTGCATCCCATTTTCTCTTCACGACTCTGTCGCACAGTAATGAGGATTTATGAGAGGTCGCCGAGGTCGCCGCGAATGCAACAAATCGTCCGATGCATCCATCATCTTATAAAAGCGCAGCATCAGCACGTCTAAACCAGCGCATGCATGATTTTGATGATGATTCCGCGATATGATTCATGAGCAATCGATAATTAAATCACAGCTCGTTTATGCTCTTAAACTTTCAAAAGGCCGATTTTTATTCCATTATCTCGCTCGTCTTTGTTCACCAGTTGTTCAGAGCGCATTAAATTTTCATGATGTCAATACAGCCGCCTTTTCTAATACACATGCGTGCAACTGGGGTGCTAACACGCCTGTATGAATTATTAACTACGACAAATGACTTGTCACAGCATGTCTGGCAGCGTCCCATCACGTCTGCCGTGCTAACAGCCAGCGTGAGTCTACAAGCGTCCTGTGTGTCTCGCTAGCGTCGCAATGTCAAACCGCAGGGACCTGAGCCGTGCGCGCCATGCAGAGGTGCATGTTTTTGATGCGCTTGCTTATGTTTTGAGCGTATTTGCTTTGCTGAAAGTGCAGATTTCATGAAATGATAATGTGATTTGTAAAAAAAGCTTGCAAGAAAAGTATCTTGATGAAATATCTGACTTTGGTCTCTGCAGAGGAGGCAGCGTATTGAAAACTCAGCAGTGCTCGAGTGGTTTTTACTCATTTAAAGGGAAACTTCACTTTTTAAATTCCATTTTGCCAATCTTTGGGTTTGGGGGAGCTCATTTAGCTTAGCTTAGCATAAATCATTGGATCAGATTAGACCGTTAGCATCTTTCATATTTCTTAAAGTAACACCTGAAAGTAGTCCCCAACTAGCTTTGTGGGGAAATATTGGTAAGTAATTGGTATATTTGGTTCTACTTGAGTCACAGAAAAGAGATATTTAGGGTTTAAACCACAAAAGTAGAAAGAATAACAACATATTTTTGCCTTAAAAAAAGCATAAAATTAGAAATAGGCTCATTTTACAAGTCCCCTAGAGTTAAACAGTTGAGTTTTACTATTTTTGAATCGATTCAGCCTATCTCTGGGTCTGGCTGGAGCACTTTTAGCTAATTGTCTGTGAATGCAAGAGTGTATGGATGTTTCCCACAGATGGCTTGCAGCTTGAAGGGCATCCGCTGCTTAAAAAGTTAAGTTTAAGTCGACGGTTCATTCCTCTGTGTTGACCCCGGATTAATAATGGGACTAAGCTGAAAAGAAAATGAATGAATGAATGAATGTTATTAAATGAATTAGGAAATTAACTATGGCAACTTTAATTTAATATAGTTTGGTATATTTACCTTCGGCCCATGGCTCTCAATGGTATTTGGTTTTGGTCCATCATATGAAAAAGTTCGGGCACCCCTGGTCTAACTCTTTAGGGGAGTTGTAAGATTTGTAAGAGTTGTAAGATTTGCCTATCTCCCCGCCCCCCCCCCCCCCCCCAAAAAAAAAGTGGAATGTTCTTTTAATATGAATGCAACATTCGTTTAGCCACTCTTAAGGCTCTTGGAGTGGTATATTTGTTTAAAGCTCGTATATCTCTCACCGGACTAAAACCTTGCTTAGTTCTGTTGGATCTTGCGATTGTTGACAAACCCCTCTCCTCAGAAAAGTCGCCCATACCTTGTAGTGATTAAAACAAGTCAAATCTCCCCCGTTCCCTCTTCCAAGCATCCCCCCACCGCAGTAAATCCGAGAGATCTGCCGGTAATGATGGCTCTTAACATTCTTTTCCTTGGCTCTGAGTGAGCCGAGCATTGTGGGATTAGAAGGGAGGGGTTGGAAGAGTGGGCTTTTGGCTTTGTTTGATGTCTCTAGTACAGATGGCAGCGAGCGAGCGCCGGGATAATGAAGCTCACTCCTCAAGCAGATCGTTAAACTCGGCGCTGTTTAAACACACCATGATTGTTGGGTGAAGTTACCGCGTTAAGTCATGTGTAGGGGCTGTGTTTTTATTGTGGACAGACCACACAAGCCCTCAGCGGAGATATGGATGGCATGCTCTAGTCATTCCTTGTTCTCTGTGTACCATAGTTTTAGAGTCAAGCATCACAGGGCTGGTTATGTTTAGGATTTAGTTCATTACCCGTAAAACAATATCAACACCACACCCAATTAAACCCTGGTGGTCTCTTCCTTTGACACTCCACAATATATAAGCGTTAGCGGTGCTTGCTAAAATAAATATCACTATTACTGTTAATCAAACTTGTGACTTGTGAGTATAAATACTCAGAGTGCTTTTTTTTACCCTACATGATGATAAAACAACAAAACAAAACAAAATAACAGCTGCTAGCTGCTCATGCTAGGAAATCTCATCATTAAATGTTGATGAAAACAGCTAAGATACTGGTTAGCAACAATTGCATATTTGAGACAATATAGCATCTGTTTAACATGGTAAAATCTACCCAGAATGTCTTAACAACCTCATAAGAACATCTAAAGGAATTTTGGAACTTCTTAGCATTCATATAACATGCTAATTAGCTATTTTAAAACATTAGCGCTGTCATGTTAAAGCTATTTGGAACGTTTTAGCATAGCATGCTAACAGCTAATTTAATCTCTTTCATATAGCTGCTGATAGATCAAAGACTGCCCTATAGATCAGTGTTAGCATGGCATTACGTCACGAATGAGGAAGTGCTGATGATCTAACAAATGCAGCAGCTGTGTGTGTGTGTGTGTGTGTGTGTGTGCGTGTGCGTGTGTGTGTGTGTGTGCCAGATATGTTCAGTGACCAGATCAAGTGTTTTATCAAATGTGAGGGAGGAGAGACAGTAGCGTGGTGCAGTTACTGCCCGCAGGCAGGCCGCAGGATATGGTCTCACAGGACCTGAATATAGACATGTAATAATGACACGAAGAGTCCGATTTTCGTGTTACAACAAGCCTTTCCTGCTGTTTTAAACTGGATTTGCACAGTAATCTGTTTGTTATTAGCAGGATTTGCTCATATTAGGGTTAATGATTTTAATAAACCTCTAACCTTAAGCAATTTGGTGTGTGAATTTTCTTCGTAGGCCTACTGTAGTTACCTTACAATGTTGTAAGGAAAGACTGTTACATGATTGTAATGAATTGCTTAATGCACAAGTCATTTTATTTATTTAATTATTCATTCATTCATTTTTTTCAGCTTAGTCTATTTATTAATCCGGGTTCGCCACAGCGGAATGAACCGCCAACTTATCTTGCATATGTTTTACGCAACGGATGCCCTTTCAGCTGCAACCCATCACTGGGAAACACCCATACACATTCAATCACACACATAAACTATGGCCAATTTGGCTTACCCAATTCATCCTACCACATGTCCAGAGGAAACCCACGCGAATACAGGGAGAACATGCAAACTCCAGACAGAAATGCCAACTGACTCAGCCGAGGCTCGAACCAGCGTCCTTCCTGCTATGAGGCAATCATGCTCCCCACTGCACCACCATGTCTCTCCTTATTTATTCATTTATTTATTCATTCATTCATTTCAAGGAACATCATTTTTTTTTTCCAACCATTCAGCCCATCTCTGGGTCTGGCGGGAGCATTTTTAGCTTAGCTTAGCATAAACCATTGGATCAGATTAGACCATTAGCATCTCACAAAAAAAGCTTACATAATGTTCCTATTTATAGCTTGTTTCTTCTATAGTTACATTGTGTACTAAGAAAAAGTGGACTGTTCTTTTAAGTACAGATTAATCCGATTTTACGTATAATTTATTAATAATATGTTAATTTTTCTTTAATGCACAATATGTATGCATTTTTCAATAATATCCAAAAGCCACTAGAACAGTCTTATATATTTTTCTGAGTTACTGTATGTGCTTACATTATCCAAAATGTTCGAAGAATGTTTAAAAATAGAGTAATAAGCCATTTTATATAATGAAATGGAGCGTGTCCTGTTTGTCCATGCTAATAACATCATGCTAATGACATCATTCACTGTTGATTTTCCAGTTTAGTTTTATATGAAACAAGCAAACACCACTGACACATTACACAGTGTGTGTTCTCTCTGCCTTTGTTTAGTTAGTATTTTTGTACCTCAATATTGATGACAGTGTTTCTTTTGATAATTGATGATAATTGAAGATTTTATGGCTAAAGTAGAGTTGTGTCTTAGCCGTCCCCCCTCTGTTGGTGATAATACACAATTCCACTGATATCAAAATGGCTATGTTCACTTGACATTTTACAATGTATTTTATGTTTAACATGCTGTTGATTGGGATTTCTCCTGGTGACAGCTCCAGTTAGGGGCGGTAATGTCCTCAGAAAACAGGGTTAGCTTAGCTTAAAGCGTCTGGTCTTATAACCCCTCAGAAGACCTTAGTAACCACATAGTGACATGAGATAAGCCACTTAATACAGCAACCATTTAGCAAAATCCTAATAATAACCACTCAGAATTCCTTAGCAAACACATAGCGACATGCTAAGATGCACTCTGCATGCCTTATTAAAAGGATAGTTCACCCCAAAAATTTAAATTTTGTCATCATTTACTCATACTTTACGTTTCAAACCTTTATGGTTTTCTTTATACTGTTGAACACTGAAAGAAAATATTTTGAAGAGAGCTGAATTTTTTTTGCCGATGACAGCTCCAGTTAGAGGCGTGTACTTACAAAACAAGGTTAGCTTAGCTTATTGAATCTAGTGTGCCTAGCTTATAACCCCTCAGAAAACCTTAGCAGCTACATAGCGACATGCTAAAGACAACTTACTGTAGCAATCATATACAGTAGCAACATCCAAATAATAACTGCTTATAATTCTTTAGCAACCACAGAGCAACATGCTAACACACACTCCGAGTGCCTTATTAAAGGGATAGTTCACCCAAAAATGTTTATTCTGTCATCATCAGCTCATACGTTACTTGTTTCAAACCTTTACTCGTTTCTTTATTCTGTTGAATACTAAAGAAGATATTCTGAAGAAAGCTGGAACTTTTCCCGGTGACAGCTCCAGTTAGGAGAAAACTGGGAATGTACTCCGAAAACAAGGTTAGCTTAGATCATAGCATCTAGTCTGTCTAGCTTATAACCCCTCAGAAAACCTTTGCAGCTACATAGCAAAATGCTAAAGACAACTTACTTTAGCAATCACGTACAGTTACAACATCCGAATAACAACCACACAGAACTCTTAAGCAAACACATAGCAACATGCTAACACACTCCGAGTTCCTTATTAAAGGGATAGTTCACTCAAAAATGATTTTTTTGTCATCATTTACTCATACTTTACTTGATCCAAACCTTTATGCATTTCTTTATTCTGTTGAGTACTAAAGAAGATATTCTGAAGAAAGCTGGAATCCACTGACTTCAATAGTATTTGTTTTTCTTTTCCTACTATGAAATCAAAGTTAAGGTTTCCAACATTCTTCAAAATATCTTCTTTTTTGTTCAACAGAGGAAATAAGGTCATAAAGGTTTGGAACCACTTGAGGGTGAGTAAAAAATGAGTAATTTTCACTTTAGGATGAACATAGCAACACCCTGGCTACTAACTAAGAAATGTGATGATGAGTTTTGGAAATTAAGTAGGTTTTTTTAGCCTGCTGTGTTAGTAAATATACTGAAGAACTATTTTTGTAATGTTATGGGGATTTGCATCCATGCTAATTTGTCCCACTCCTCCTTGAGGAATTGTGAGATGCGATGGTGTGTTTGGAGTTTCCTCCAGGACGCTAATACGTAGAGAATCACCAAGCGCAGTAATTCAGCCCCTCACAATGAAATGGCAGTTTATCCATTGGAGCAGCTTAGTACCATTAATCTCTTGTAACCAAATAAAGTGTGCCCGGGCTTCTCGCGACGGCTGCCGGTTAAGGCCAAGGACTTGTGTCCTCTCTTTGGGTCATTACTAAGCTCAAACCCCCCAAGGCTCTCCATTTCTATTGCAGGCCCTCTGTTCCTCCGCTCCGCTGCGCTTCCCGACTCTCCACGGCTTATCGTGTGGTAGCAGATGTGTTGTGACAGTGGGCATTTTCCATATGAGCTGCATAGTTATGACAGAGAGCAAAGCGCCGTATGATCCAGCCTGGTCAAACCGTTGCATTCATCCTCTTGCCTCAGCCCTGCTGATATGAAAAAAGTGTTTAAACAGCCAATCACGAAACACCTTCCAATCCTCCGCAGCAAAGCCTGCCCTGCATGTTCGGCCTGTGTCCTGATTCAGGAACTATATAGAATGCAAGATTAGTGCATGTCAAATCATACACATTTAAAGTTCATCTTATTTTCCTATGGAACATGTAAGCGGCATTTGCAGTCAATAAATTTCCTGGATTTTCTGGGTGGTTGCCAAGATGATGATATATGGTTGCCAAAGTGTTGAAAATGTTTCATTTTCTCCTTATTTGGACGATATAACAATGTTTTAATTTTATGTTGTGTCAATTAAATTATAGTATTTTTACATTTTATTTATTTATTGTTCAGAAGCACTAGAAAGTTGTTATTTGCAAGGTTTTTTATCATGTTGCTATGTGGTTGCCAAGGAATTGTGAGTGGTTTGTAATCTTTTTATGCAATTGCTTGGGTTTTAGCTACAATGTTAGCCCATATACAGTTTGTTTTTATCTTTAAGGGTTCTTGGAGATCTGAATACTCGTTGACAATGTATGCTCATTTTCAATTTAATTCAATTCAATTCAATTCACCTTTATTTGTATAGCACTTTTACAATGTAGATTGTGTCAAAGCAGCTACACATAAACAGTCATAGTAAATAGGAACAGTGTAGTTCAGTTTTCAGTATTTAAGGTCGGTTCAGTTTAGCTCAGTTCAGTGTGGTTTAATAATCACTACTGAGAGTCCAAACACTGAAGAGCAAATCCAACGATGCGCAGCTCTATAGATCCCGAACCATGCAAGCCAGTGGCGACAGCGGAGAGGGAAAAAAACTTCACTAATTGGCGAAAGTGAAGAAAAAAAACCTTGAGAGAAACCAGACTCAGTTGGGAACGACCATTTTAATTTCTCCACTGGCCAAACGTCATGTGCAGAGCTGCCGTCATGTGCAGGGCTTTGCTGGCTGGACCTTAGCAAAGACTCATCTGTCCCAGTAGCGTCACAGGAATCAGTCTCATGTTCTCCACTTCTCCATGACCACCACAGTAGCTGCTCAGGATATGGCCTGGTCCAGGATATGGAAACCTTGGGATCATCTCGTCGCTGGTCTTGGATCGAATCAGTGACTCTGCATAGTCTGAGGGCCCCGGGGAGAGTATCACCAGGTGGAAATGGAGAATAAAGAGAATAATTAGAGTAGCTGCTGTGCATAGTGTATATAAACAAGATGCAGAACCTGTGTGGAAACCCGCTAAGTGGTGCACTGAGTGTATGCTTTAATAAACAGATAGGTCTTTAATCTAGTTTTGAATTGGGAGTGTGTGTCTGAGCCTCGGACGTTATCAGGAAGGCTATTCCAGAGTTTAGGAGCTATAAATGAGAAGGCTCGACCACCTTTACTCGACTTTGCTATTCTAGGTACTACCAGAAGCCCTGAGTTTTGAGATCTTAAAGAGCGAGTTGGATTGTAGCGAGACAGAAGGTTGGTTAGATAAACAGGAGCTAGATTATTTGAAGCTTTATATGTAAGAAGCAATATTTTAAATTCAATACGAAACTTAACAGGCAGCCAGTGTAAGGAGGATAAAATTGGGGTGATGTGATCAAATTTTCTAGACCTGGTTAGAACTCTGCATTTTGTACTAGCTGAAGTTTATTAATAGAGGATGCCAGGCAGCCAGCAAACAGTGCATTACAGTAGTCCAGCCTAGAAGTCATAAAAGCATGGACTAGCTTTTATGTCATTTATACATATAACTCAAAAGCAATAGATAGTATACAAATTAAATATGTGTAAAAGGCACGACTAAGATGAAATACTTGTTTGGTAGTGAGTTGATGAGATGTTTTTTGCTATGTTACTATGTGCCTGTTAAAGGGATAGTTCACCCCCAAATGTTAATTCTGTCATAATTTAATCACCCTTTGCTTGTTTTAAACTGTTATAAATTTCTTTATTTAGAAGATATTTTGAAAAAAGCTGAAATTCTGTTGCCTTTCATAGAATTACTTTTTTCTTACCATGAAAGTTGATAGTTATATATATATTTTTCAATATAGTTTCATTTGTGTTCAACAGAAAATAAACTAATAAAGGGTTGGAACCGCTTGAGAGTGAGTAAATGATCAGTAAATACATTTTGTTTTGTGAACTACCATTTTAAGGTGTTCTGGGTGGTTGTCTTAATGTTGATGTATGCTTGTTTAAGAGTTCTGAGTGATTTTATTATATTTATTTATTTATTGGGCGTGTCTTACCATGTGCTAATATAGTAGAAAACATGTTTTATGTTAGATTTTTAGTGGAAAGCTTATAAACAAGATGCTAGTTTGTTATAAAAGGCTTTGGAAAGTATTAAGAGCTGTTAGCAAGTTGTATTTCATGGGTGCTATAGTGTTATGAGTTATTTTTCTTGTCATTAAATGATTATTTATTAGTATCCGCTTGTTATGCGTGACATCACACAAAGCGGCTTCCGGGTCAAATGGTAATAATAAACGTTTACAAAGCTATGTATTACTTTCGAAAATCACGATCACAATATATATATATATATATATATATATATATATATATATATATATATATATATATATATATATATATAACAATAGGCATAACCATACCTAATATCCGATGGCCAGAAAAGGGATACATTTTTTATAAATTGTTACATTTTGCTATTTGTGATGCAAGGTTAGAGACGGCTGTGTTTACTATGATTTTATATAAAATTCACTTTAATGTGTGATAGGACTAAAAACTAGCCGTAAACAAATTTTTTCTCAATTCAAATGAGTTGAATTGGACCCGGAAGCAGTATTCCATACATCACCGATATGTCACGACTTAACAAGCAAATTAATTCTATCAGTACCTCTTAACTAGTAAGTCTGAGGTCTAAAGGTGTTTTGGAAAAGTGTTGGCATGCCCTGATATTTAGTATGGTAATGAATATGTATATTGAAATGTGTTTGGTCTTGTCAGAGTAGATCTGCTACGCTGCTGCTGCTTTGATTAATATGGGAGAGCAAGTATCAACTTGCTACTGCCATATCTGCCAACATTTGGGGGGTCTTCAGGAGTGAGGTGTTTGAATAACTCTATTGAGAACCGGGTTAGTTACTGTACTGTGGTGTTAGTAACTGTACTATGGAAATTACGGGAGTTAAAAAATAACAAAGCGGGAGGGTGGCAGGAGATGGGTCTGAAATACGGGAGACTCCCGGGGAAAATGGGAGTGTTGGGAGGTATAACTATTGCCAGTATATTTAAAGACATGCCGTCTGAGAATATAGCACACTGCTGCTGCAAACATAAGCCCCGTAGCAGATCTAAACACAGGTGGAGCTGGGGTGGAGGGAGGCTCTCTGAAAACGTGCTGCAACGTAACAGCATAGAATGAGCGTTTAAAATGATGAGAAGCAAGCTCATTGCCTGCAGAGACGACATTAACCAATCTTCTGTGACATGTAGTTAATGACGTAGAGCTTCATGACAGAACTTTGTATTTTTATTGCAAAGAATAGGTTCTTGTCATTGCCTTTAAGATGAAATAATAGAACATAAACACAGGAGGCTGAAAAAATGCTAATTTTAAAAGAACATTTTATATGGCACTGGTTTTTGCATCTGAACTCTTCATCTGTTTTTGCTAACTGATTGATAATGGATAATGGCCACAAAATGATCTGAAAATCACCCTGTTTACCCTTACACTTTAGTCAAGTAGAAGCAGTTGATATACTTGATATACTTGGATATATTTGCTTGCAGTCCCAGACTAGCAGTGACCTTTTGCAGCTGTTTTAAAGCAATATCTGGAGTGAGTCTGAATTTCACATATGCTCCAGCACTAGGTGCTCTGAGCCCGTAGGGATTTGTGTAGAGCTTTGGAGCATCAGACCATAGCTAAAACCTCTCGTGTCACCTCTGTGAATACACCCAACACTGAGCGAATGGCGTGTTTTTGAAATCATATGTCTGGGGGTGGTAGCTTATCCTCCCGTATGTGAATGCACTGAATTCTGGCTTATCATACTGTGCTGTAACACAGGCTTCCCTTGCAGGCGATGAGCGGGGATCGCTCCTTGAACGATAATTACTCAATGGAACTGATTCAATTAATTGAGGCCAAGAGCAAAAACTGGAAAGATTGGGACAAATTAAATCATTATTATCAGCTACTTAGGAGAGGCCAC
This sequence comes from Danio aesculapii, assembly GCF_903798145.1. Lineage (NCBI taxonomy): Eukaryota > Metazoa > Chordata > Actinopteri > Cypriniformes > Danionidae > Danio > Danio aesculapii. The sequence continues at coordinate 5,127,181 of NC_079444.1, read as the reverse complement.
ACCTGAGTAATTTCAAATTAAGATAAGTGTATGTACATAGCAGTTGTCCTGCTGTAGGAAGCAGACAGAACTGACACCGTTAACATACGGCGTGTGATGCTAATTCAGTTTTGCAGTGGGGGAAATTAATCGGAGCCGCATCAAGCTAACTGTTTCTGATGCTCAGTGCATTAAGAAGAAATTATATCTGTTGCGCTGGACTTTTTTTTTTGTGGTTCATTGCATGAAGTTTGTGTTTGTTTGTAGAATCCAGCAGTGTCTTACTGCCAATAATGGACCTTATCCTACACTTGACCTAAAGCAATGTCAGGCTGTGTTTTTTGTTTATAATGTTTTTGTTTATAATGGATTAATCGTTTTCATGTCCTGCGCCACGTTGTTTAAATAGCAAAAGCATTTCCTCCTATTTGTGCACCCATGGACACGCTGGTCCAAAAAAAAAGTGTATTAAGGCGCATTTTTGGTGCCATTTTGTAAGGCGAAATAGACAACGCCATTGACCAATTAAAAGCTGGTCTAAGTTAAGGTTTTGTTTTTTGTTATGTTATTTAGAGAGTGCATTAGAAATTAGCGAATCCACATCACATTGCTTATTACACACACCGGGAAGCACAGCAGCATGCACACAAATCTTTAAATATTAAAAAAAATAGGGGATTAAAATTATTATTGTCTACATAAATATAAAAAAAAACATTAACCTCTTTTCACAGCTTCTCCATCTCATGGGGCTTCGAGTCAAATTCAGCTTGTTTTGTAGATGGTCTGCTCTCTTTAACAAATATACTTGGTGTGACTGGAACTTGCTTTTAAAGGCAATGCTGATTTAATGCACGTTATTTCTAAAACACACCCATAACTCATGAAGATAAACTCTTTTAGATCATGCGCCTGGGTCGCAGACTGTTTTTCCCATTCTTAAAATGGGCCTTGTCATACAATCAACACAATGCGAATTTTTAATTTTCTGCGCCACATTGTATAAATAACAAAAGCATTTGCTCCCATTTGTGCGTCCATGGGCATCCTGGTCTAAAAAGATGTGTGTTGAGGCGCATTGTTGGTGCCATATTATAAGGCACAGTAGACTAGGCCATTGACTAACAAAAAGATGGTATAAGTTAAGGTTTTGTTTTTTGTTAAGTTATTTAAAGAGGCCATTAGTTATTAGCGGATTCACATCACATTGCTTATTACACACACTGGGATGTGCAGCAGCACACACAAATCTTTAAATATTACAAAATGAAAGGAATAAAATTATTAGTATCTGCAAGAATATAAAAACTTTACCTCTTTCCACACCGTCTTCATCTCATAGGGATTTGAGTCAAATCAAGCTTGTTTTGTAGATGGTTTTCTTGCTTTAACCTTGTACATGAGCACATCCATTTCCTCGCTACTGAAGCATTTCGTTTTTCCTCTCACAAATCTGCCATGTAATAAGCAAATATGCTTGGCGTGACTGAAACTTGCTCCTAAAGGCAATGGGAGATGAGATGCTGATTTAATGCATGCTATGCCAAAAACACACCCATAACACATTGAGATAAACTCAATCTTTTAGATCATGTGCCTGGTTCACCGACCATTTTTCCCATCCTTAAAATGGCCTTTGTCATACACTTGACAAAACCCGAATTTATAATTTTCTGCACCACGTTGTTTAAATAGCAAAAGCATTTGCTCCCATTTGTGTGCTCATGGGCACACAGGTCTGAAAAGAAGATGTGTTGAGGTGCATTGTTGGTGCCATATTGTAAGGCACAATAGACTACGCCATTGACCAACTAAAAGCTGGTCTAAGTTAAGGTTTTGTTTTTTGTTATGTTATTTAAAGATCGCATTAGTTATTAGCAGATCAACAACACGTCGCTTATTACACACAATGGGATGCGCAGCAGCACACACACAAATTTATTAAAGGAATAAAAGTATTATTGTCTGAATAAATATAAAAACATTTACCTCCTTCCACCTTCTTCATCTCATGGGGCATTGAGTCGAATCCAGCTTGTTTTGTAGATGGTTCGCTCACTTTAACCTCACGCACGAGTACATCCATTTCCTCGCTACTGAAAATTTAGGTTTTTCCTCTCACAAATCTTCCAGGTAATAAGCAAGTATGCTTGGCGTGACTGAAACTTGCTCCTAAAGGCAACGGGAGGCGAGATTCCAATTTAATGCCTGTTATGCCCAAAACACACCCATAACTCATTAAGATAAACCCTTTAGATCATGCGCCTGGTGCACAGACTGTTTTTCCCATCCTTAAAATAGCAAAATTCAGACACAATCTAAGTACAGCTGTGCTTTGCGATTTAGACTATGTGCTTTGATTGTTAAAATCGAGCCCATAGTATTACTCTACTGTATGTGCATGTGTTCAGAGATTTTGGTCTATATTTCCAAATGTGCTTTGTCTGTATAGGTCGTTGGAGTATAGTGAACTTGATGTCCTGTGCACAAAACAAGTTTGAGATGATTTGGACTTTGTGACATGGAGCATAATACTGCTGGAAGCCATGGGTATGCTGTAGTCATAATGAGACGGACATGGTCAGTAGTGATACTCATGTAGGCTGTGGCATTTAAACAATGCTCAGTTGGTATTTAGGGACCCAAAATGTGCCAAGAAAATATCCCTCACACCATTACACCACCAACAGCAGGCTGAACCGTTGATACAGGGCTGGATGGATCCATGCTTTCATGTTGATTATGCCAAATTCTGATCCTATTATCTGAATGTCATCATATTTTTTCTTTTTTTTTCAATATTGGAGAGAGCCTCTGTGAATTGAATTTTTTTATTTTAGCTATTTGTATATTAAGAGTTGATTGTCTTGATAATTAGTAACTCCCTTATATTTTCTCACAGATCCTTGCTGAAAAATCCAGCTTAAACCAGCCTAGGCAGGTTGGCTGGTTTTAGCTGGTTGACCAGCCTGGTTTTAGAGGGGCTTTGGCCATTTCCAGGCTGGTTTCCAGCCATTTCCAGCCGGGTCTTAGCTGGTCAGGCTGGAAAATGACCAGCTAAAACCAGCTTGACCAACCTAGCTAGTTTTGGCTGGGCTACCAGCCTGGCTAGGCTGGTCAAGCTGGTTTTAGCTAGTCATCTCCCAACCTAGCTGGTTTTGGCTGGGCTACCAGCCTGGCTAGGCTGGTCAAGCTGGTTTTAGCTGGTCATCTCCCAGCCTGACCAGCTAAGACCAGCCTGGAAATGGCCAAACCCCTCTAAAACCAGACTGGTCGACCAGCTAAAACCAGCCAACCAGCCTTGTCTGGTTTAAGCTGTTTTTTTCAGTAGTGATCTGACTTCAAACTAAATAAATAAAGCATTTTAGTTGGCTATATGTCCCACATATTACAGATATCATCATTCTAGTTGTATTTCTTCTTTGTTTTTCCGAGGCACTAAACAAGCATGCAGGAAAAGCAGGGGATGTTTAGGACGCAGCTTCATTATATAGCTCACTTGTGGCTTTTGCCAATTATCTTGGGCTAGTAGCACAGCTGGGACCTTTAACACCGACGTACACTAAGGTCAGTCTCATGCGTGTAGCAATTGTATTCGTCTGTGATTCAGGTCAGTCTCCTGCAATCGATGACATTCCAATAAACAAGGTGGCGGTCGGCCAAGCCATTGTTTCACCGCGGTGTGGCTGGAGAAATTCCTTAATCCCCCGTCTACAGCAGAGCTCAGGAGAAGAAAAATCGTGTTTTCGTTCCAAGAACGAGCGAAGAGAGCTTTTGCCGGTCTGGCCTCCATGCTGGCTGGAAACCGTAGCACTGTCACATCGCCCTGATTTACACCCCTGCATTCCCTCCACAGCCACTCCTGTCCTGAGACTCTACGTTGAGCTCAACGTTTTTCGCCAAAGTGCTCTCATAGCAAAAGCAAATGCAGATCTTGCTGACTCACTTCTTGTAAAACTGCACTGTTTAATACACCCAAATATTACTGAAAGTGAGTTGAACACTTAGTTTGTGCATCAGTGCTTTTACTGTGTGTTTTTAGATGCTAAATTGTACAAGACCTAAGCTAAGTGAAGGAAAGGTAATAATCAGGTAAAGAGAATGTTCGATAAATCGGCAGCCATATTGATATTAGCTGATGAATGCTAATGTTAATATTATCATTATATTGATTATATCGATCATATGTCATTTGTGTACCTTTTTTTCATAATGAAAAAAACAATTATAATAATAAGTGGGTGGCACAGCGGAGGTTAGAAGGTCGAAGGTTTCTGTGTGGAATTTGCATGTTCTCCCCTTGTTTCCTCCGGGTGCTCTGGTTTCCCTCACAGTCCAAACACATGTGCTCTAGGTGAATTGGATTAACTAAATTGGCCGTAGTGTATGAGTGTGAATGTGAATTGAGAGATTGTATCAGTCTTTCCCAGCACCGGAATTGCCTCTGGAAGGGCATTCACTGCGTAAAACTTATGCTGGAGGAGTTGGCGGTTCATTCCACTGTGGCAACCCCTGATAAATAAGGGACTTAGACAAATGAATGAATGAATAAATAAAAAACTCATCATTATCAGCCCATTAGTAAAAATAGGTCGATATCTTGAAGCTGATAAATTATGCAGCCTTTTTGTTGGTCTGACCATTTTACATGCTTTCTGCAAGCCACTTTTTATTATATAATTCATATTTCGATTTTGGTAATGCTCAGTGACTTGTGTGTGAGTTGATCTATTTCTGGTTTTTATTGCCAGGCAATAGATTTTCTTTATAAAAATGAATGTTGGCCATGTTAATGAATAGTTATATGAGTTAAATGAATAATTCAGAATTGTTTACTATATGGTTACTTTTTAAGAGTTTCAGGGTTATTAAGAGTTATAGGTTATTGGTATCGGTCAAAAATTCCATATCCGTTCATGCCTAATTATCTATATTCACACAAATGGCTTTATTTAAATGTTTCACTGTGATATACCATGAATGAGGGTTGCCAGAAATGTGTATATATGAAGCAAATAAAATTCTGTAATATTTATTTACATTTTATTTCTGATTTAAATTAGCCATTTGAAACAGCCGGTTTGGGAAAAATGAAACTTAGCTTCACTATTAGCATGTGACAGATGAGCAAATTAATTATTAACGCTGTTAAACTAAAAACAAAAGGCTGAAATAGAAGTTTTCTTGGGATCAAGCACAACTTGGTTCCCATTCTTTTTTTAGACTATACAGGGGGGTGGGGGGGGGAGAAAAAAACATTCTTTTTTTTTATTATTATATGTACTGACAATAGAATGACACATGGATAAAGTCCTGAACTACTGAAACATATTTAATACTTTATAAAAAGGCTTTTTTGGTGATGGCTTAGCTTAAAGTCGCCTCTCATTTGGAGAATGAAGTCACCTGAATCGCTCAGGTGGGATTTTTTTGACAGACTTTAACAGAAATGTAAAAATCTCGACGGTTCTGTGTCTCGTCTATCAAATCTGTGCTTTATTTTGTATTTTCTATTTGATTCAAGTCAGGTGATTGGCTGGGCCATTCTACAGCTGGATTTTCTTTCTCTGAAAGCATTTGAGAGTTTCCTTGGCTGTGTTTTGGATCATTGTCTTGCTGAAATGGCCACTCTGGTTTCCTCATGTTGGACTGAAGAAGCTAATAACTACTGAGAGATTTCAGCTGCTGTCTGGGCTTTCCATGGCTTTCTACTCCACCCTTTCTTCATGTGTTCAATACTTTTTCCCTGCGTCTTTTCATTTTATTAAGCATAACTTAATTTGTGAACTAATTAGATTTGTTTTCTTTGCACATATGGATTTCTTTGATTGTTAGCAACATCCGGGGAACATTTCAAGTCAACGGCACCATTAGAAATATGTTTTCTCTAGAAAAATGGTGACGTGTTCAATACTTGTTTTAAGTCTTTTCGCTAGTTATCCTTGCACATATGCACTTTGTGCTTTTGCTAACTAGCAAGGTAAAATGTATATGTTAATATAAAGTTTTTATAACTAATGCATTTAAATATTGCAGTTCAACTTATTGTGTAGTACAAAAATAATTACATTCTACAAGCTCAATCTCTAAATTTGTCAAATCGAATTATCTCAAATTTAGATTTATGTTTTGTTTTCAAATTTAGTTTTCGCATTTGCTGTGTCCTCAAATGGTCTGAATGTCAAAGAATTGAAAGCACAAAGGGTGGCCCATGTGTTTACATTCACCCCAAAAAAGCCGCAAGCCAGCAGCGGGAGCGGAATATATTTGGAGCCGAGATAGAGAGGGATAAATAATGCGCCGTTTGCAGGCGGCCTTTGCCACACGCTCGCGCACCGTAAATCTCCCCCACTTTGCCACTCAAATAATCCTTCAAAGCCATCCTGAGGTTTTGGGGGAATGATTGGCTTTTGTATCGCCTCCCGTCGCCTTTTTTTCCCTGTGAGCACCGGCGGGGTCTGTTTGCAGCGAGTCTATTCACACGGCGGATCTGCAGCAGAACGCCACTATTAAATCACCACATTTAGGAGGGGTGCCTCGACAAAGCCCTTCTCCACTTCTGAAAAGACCCAAGCCTGGCATATTGTCACGGATCGACTGACGCGCTTAGCATTCCGGCGCATTTTGGATTCCGTGTGCCGCTCCTGTAGGGAAAACCGGGGCAGGAGGCTGCTGGGGCCGAGGGAGGGTTTGGTTTTCAGGGTTAGTCGAGAAGCCGTGGAGCACTTGTGTCTGATCTCAGAGCTGTGCGAGAGGCCATCGCCACAGTAAAAGAGAATAACATATGGGTTAAGAAAAAACACAATGTGCTTTGGAATGTTGCATTTTTTCTTTCCCTCGACAGCTGCACACTGTACAGAACAAGGTCACACGGAAAGAAAATACAGGCAGAGTTACAGTACATATGCGGAGGTATTTGTGTGGTTGATGATTACCAAGCTGTGCATGTACAGTTGAAGTCAGAATTACTAGCCTTCCTGCATTATTAGATTCTCAACATATTTCTAAACCTAATAATTTTAAAACTCATTATTAATAACTGATTTATTTGACCTTCGCCATGATGACTGTAACTTACAGACGCTGAAAACAGTGAGGGTCCACATGCAATTCTTTAATAATAAGAGTAGTCAGAAAGGCAGTGGTCAAAATGTGAGCAAAAGGTAATCCAGAATACATAGTTGAAATACAGGCAAAAGATCAGGCTAGGCGGCAAATAATCAAAACGGTTAAACAAAACAAGGATCGAAACATGACAAGACAAACCAGGAAACCACTTTGTAATGTTACACGGTGAAAAAAAGACTCAAGCAATGAGTTCTGCAACCAGAGGTGTCTTCATACTCCAGTTAATGACTCACTGATGAGCTTCAGCTGTGTGTCATCATCAGTGATCTGGAACAGGTGTGTGTGAACAGGTAGAATGGGATTTGTAGTTCTTTTGGTGGCAGATTTGTAGTTCTCCAGCGATCTGTATGGACTAGATCGCTGGTGATTGTGACAATGGCAGTACATAATATTTGCCTAGATGTCTTTCAAGATACTAGCATTCAGCACAAAGTGCAACTTAAAGGCTTACCTATGTTAAGTGTAATTTAGGCAACTCTGTCCACTCTGGGTTCATCTTCATCATCCTGCTAATGTAGATGTTGGACTGAAGCATATAATATTAATTTACAATGACAAAGAGCTGAGGGTTGCTAAATAACCTCTGAAAGATTTATTAAGGTTAGGGTTAGGGTTAGGTTCTCGACGTGAATATAGTCGTAGATGCTGGAATGGCGTTTAGAAGAAATTAAAGAGATAGTTCATCCAAAAAAAAACCTGAAAATGTACTCACTATTTACTGACCATCAAGTGAGTTTTTTTGTCCAAAATGAGATATTTTAAAGAAAGATGAAAACCTGTAACCATTGACTTTCATAGTACTTTCATCTACAGCTTTATTTTCTTTCTCTGAAAGCATTTGAGAGTTTTCTTGGCTGTGTTTTGGATCATGGTCTTGCTGAAATGTCCACTTTGCTTTTATCTTCGTCATCCTGCTAGTGTAGATGTTGGACTGAAGCATATAAAATTAATTTACAATGACAAAGGGCAGAGGGTTGCTGAATAACGTGTGAAAGATTTATTAAGGTTAGGGTTAGGGTTAGGTTCTCGCCATAATTATAGTAGTAGATGCTGGAATGGCATTTAGAAGAAATTAAAGAGATAGTTCATCAAAAAAATTTAAATGTACTCACTATTTACTGACCATTAAGTGAGTTTCTTTGTCCACAATGAGATATTTTAAAGAAAGATGAAAACCTGTAACCATTGACATTCATAGTACTTTCATCTACAGCTTTATTTTCTTTCTCTGAAAACATTTGAGAGTTTTCTTGGCTGTGTTTTGGATCATTGTCTTGCTGAAATGTCCACTTTGGTTTTATCTTCATCATATTTACTGACCCTCAAGTGAGTTTCTTTGTTCAAAATGAGAATTTTTGAAGAAAGATGAAAACCTGTAACAGCATTTGTGAGTTTCCTTGGCTGTTTTTTGGATCATTGTCTTGCTGAAATGTACACTCATCATCCTGCCAATGTAGATGTTGGACTGAAGTAGGCATGGGCCATTTCTGATGGTATGATAACCTTGGATAAAAATACCACGGTTCATGGTATCACACATTGTAATAACTGCTCTACAATAAGCTCTTTTTAAATGCCTGGGTAAAAAAAAATTATAAAAATGTCCCCCAAATTCAGCACAATATATTTCATTATAGGAAACATTTATAATATTTTGGAACGGTAAAGATGCCAGGCTAAAGAATTACAAATAAATCAATGATAAATAATAAATAAATCAACGAATAAATCTCTGTTAGTTTCAAAAGCACAGATTTTTTTATACATTAAAAAAAATAATCCTTACATACTGTATACCTTAGCAACGGTATAACAGAAATTTTTTGCGGTTTTAATACCTTGGCTTTTCTACACCGCGGTAAACCTTGAAACCGGTTATCCTCCATGCCTAGACTGAAGCATATAATATTAATTTACAATGACAAAGGGCAGAGGGTTGCTGAATAACTTGTGAAAGATTTATTAAGGTTAGGGTTAGGGTTAGGTTCTCGATGTGAATATAGTCGTAGATGCTGGAATGGCGTTTAGAAGAAATTAAAGAGATAGTTCATCCAAAAAAACAAAAATGTACTCACTAATTTATGACCCACAAGTGAGTTTCTTTGTCCAAAATGAGATATTTTGAAGAAAGATGAAAACCTGTAACCATTGACTTTCATTGTACTTTCATCTACAGCTTTATTTTCTTTCTCTGAAAGCATTTGAGAGTTTCCTTGGGTGTGTTTTGGATCATTTTCTTGCTGAAAAGTACACTCTGGTTTCATCTTATTCATCCTACTATTTTAGATGTTAGACTGAAGCATATAATATTAATTTACGATGACGAAGGGCAGAGGGTTGATAAATAACTTCTAAAAGATTTATTAAGGTTAGGGTTAGGGTTAGGTTCTCGCCATGAATATAGTAGAAGATTCTGGAATGGCGTTTAGAAGAAATTAAAGAGATAGTTCATCCAAAAATGAAAATGTACTCACTATTCACTGACCCTCAAGTGAGATTCTTTGTTCAAAATTAGATATTTTAAAGAAAGATGAAAACCTGTAACCATTGACTTTCATTGAAAGAAAAGCAAATACTATGGAAGTCAATGGTTACACGTTTCCAGCAGTCTTCTATTGTGTGCATACTGTAGTCGGTGTGTAAAACAGTCAATGCTGCACATTCCCCAAACAGAAAGTAAAAAAGGAGAGCATTTTGTCATGTTGAATTTTTAGAAAGATGTTGGCTCCTCTCTGTGTTCATTAGCCCTCTATGTCCTAATGTCTGGAACAGAAACGGCGACGCAGCAACAAATTTATAATGAGCTTGACTTTTTCATCTGCGCCGAGCATATTTGAATTGCAGTCTGGGGGAATTTGTCGGTATATGTGTGCGCGTGGTCCTCCGTGTGCAATAAAGCATGGCGGTCTACACCTGCAGCGTGCCTCTCCGCAGTCCTTAAATTCACGTGAACGACTCCTATGAAATTATCTTTTGTACCCCGGAAAAAAGCGCCAAAGGAGATGCTCGGAGATGTTTTCAGACGCATTATCTTCCAGACGATCGCCACATAAATGTTTCAAGCGCTGTTTTTAAATGCACAATAATATCAGACATAATTTGAGCGGGCCCAGCATGCTTTGCAGTCATCAGGGGTTGTTCCCTTTGATCATTAATGTGCAATCCAAGGCATTTCAAAAGAGCTTCAAGCTTTTTTTTTTTTTCTAACACCACTGGAAATGGATGCTAACGAGGCTGCCGACGAACGCGGTTGCACTGCGGTAAACGCTAAAGAACTGTTAATTAGCGGATGCCTGCTAATAGGCCACGCTGTCACACAATCGACAGCACAACCCACCATCCTGCTTGGACCTTTTTTGGGGGGAGCTGTGATGCAAAACAAAACACTTCATTATTCGGGAAAGCTGCACTTTATTCAGTCTCGACCGCAGCGTCTCTTTATAGTTGCAAGGATTCAGACCCTCTAAAATGTTTATGATTATTATCAGGGGTGAAAATAATTTAGCTACTTAATATTTTTGTGGAACCATGCTATTTCCTTTTTTGATAAATAGGAAAGTTATAAGGGACTTCATGAATTTTCTTTGAATTTTTTGAGCTACTCTGTCATCCTGGGCTTTCTAGTGATATGTCATTTGATTGGCTGGCATGCTAGGAACCACTTCTTACACTGCATCTAAAATGGCCGCCATACAAACTAGCATAAATAAACATTTATATATCGAGATAAAAGCTTCAGCAATTAATCGCAACAAGAAAATTAAAAATATCATAAAGCTGCGGTCACACTCGAGTTTGTGCCTGCGAAATTCTGTTGTACGGCGCTGCGAAAAGGGGCGGGATTAAACAAGATGATTAGACATTTAAAAAAGCAGCTGATTGGTCCATATTTTAAATTTCTCTACAGAGAGGTTGTTTTTTGCTCTTTGATTGGTCTCACGCAGTCACGTGATGTGATTTCACAGGTCACAGTTCACCAAGCTTGAACTTTGCCACCGCAGCAAACAAGTAGTCACACTACTTTAATGTCACTTTTGTTATAATAAAACTTCTGGTTGGTGCGATAGCTCAACGGTTAGCGCAACGGTGTTCCAGGCATTCCCAGCTTAAATCCTGGCTCATTGATCTTTCCCAATTCCCCTTTTTGTCTCCCTCTTTACATCTTGGGTCCGTTCTTCGTACGTGGATTACTCAGCTGGATTTGGTTAGTGACGATTTGACACGATCCAGGATCATATCATTTTTCAAAACTCATCCGAGAGCTGTTGTCATAGCAACAGTTCACATAGCTCAAACCTGATAGGGAGCTGGCTCATTTCATATAAACAGGATTAGATCTGGTCAGTCCAAGCAAAGATAATACTGAAAGTATGTACCGAATTCTGATATTTTCTTACAGTAGTAGTTATGTACACTTGGGAAAATAGTAAATATATATATATATATATATATATATATATATATATATATATATATATATATATATATATATATATATATATATATATATTTTTTTTTTTTTTTTTTTTTTTACTATATATGTACTGTAGCTGAGTGTGGTTAGGTTGAATTAATCACTGTGGTACGTCTGATCAAAACGCGACGAAGATGCTTATTGTCTCACTTGGGTTTATTTCCATTAGTATAAGCAGACATATAGGTGAGGGTGTGTGGGGGTGTGTGGTTCTACAGACAAGTAGAAACAAAGAATAATTAACATTCATCCACAGTATACAAATACAATAAACATTTGGTAAACATTAGTTAAATGAGCAGGAAAATAGTTAGAAAGACATTAGATAATATTTAGAAGTACTATTCTTCACTTTATATAGCTTATTATAGCAGTTTCTCAACTTTGGTCCGACCGGGGATCGAACCCACGACCGCTTGCAATACTGACGTCACACAGTATATCACGTGCGTTAGCATGACTATGCATTTCTTAGCCTACACGGCAACCTCGTTAAATCGTTTAATAACCTTAAACTAAACTCAATGAAAGGCAAATATGCTTCCGCTTGATATAAACAATAAGAATAAACTATATACAGATGTTAATCATGCATTTAGGTAGTATAAAACTGGCTCTTAGGGTGACTTTACAGCACAAAGTAATTAAATAATTAAACTAAACATCTCACGGTGATAACCCTTAAACAACATGATAAATATGCTTATGGAACGAAGAAACTTACATTTAGATGCACGCACACAATTAAATAACACCGCTAGGAAAGGAGGACGTTTCTCATGTGCTCCATGCTCTGCAGACTATTACCGACTGACACGCGTATGGTAAACTTTCTGGAACATTCTAAACATACTCAGTCTTTCCACAAGGGGGCAGCAACAGTCCACAGTCCTTAAGAAGGGTGAATAAAGAGCCCTTTGCAACAGCCGCCCCCAAATTTGCACAGTCAAATTTGCTTATTCAGAAGGGCTTGAAACTGTGTCCATGTCTGGGAGTGCTGGTAGCTTAATGAGGCGTGCTACAGGTCTAACATATGTTCTGTCCCTAATTCTGACCTCAGCAGTTCTGATTCGTCCGTCCGCACTGGGAAAAACATTAATAATCTTGCCTACAGGCCAGAGGGCTCTAGGTAACTGTGGGTCCACAATCATGACGATCATATCTGGCTGCAATTGGTCTCTTTCTCTCTGCCATTTTCCACGGATTTGTAGGCTGGGTAGGTAGTGCTTTGTGAAGTGCATCCAAAACTGATCCGCGAGCACTTGCGAGTGTCTCCACCTTCGGCGGCTTAAGAGCTCTGTTTCATGGTAAACTGTTTGCGGGAGTGAAGGGTCTAGCCGCCCCATCAGAAGAATGTTTGGCGTCACCGGGTTGGGGTCAGCAATGTCCGTGGACACATAACCCAGAGGTTTTGAATTCAATATTCCTTCTATTTCAGTGAGAACAGTGTTCAAGACTTCTTCAGTCATGCTTTGTCGTTGTACAGTGGCATACAGGGCAAACTTGACCGATCTAATCTCGCGTTCCCATACTCCTCCAAAATGGGGACTACCGGGAGGGTTGAATCGAAATTGAATTTGTTGTTTAGCAAGCTCTTTCTGCAGTGTGGGACACATTGATGTAAATGACTGTTGGAGCTCCCTTTCGCCCCCTTTAAAGTTGGTGCCTTGATCTGATAATAGCTCTGAAGGTTTTCCTCGCCGGGATATGAAGCGCCTTAGTGACATCAGAAATGAATCCGTATCAAGACTACTTAGTAGGTCGATGTGAACAGCACGGGTTGTCAGACATTTGAACAAGATGCCCCAACGTTTTTCACTTCTTCTGCCTAGTTTAACAGTGAAGGGGCCAAAACAGTCCATTCCTGTAGAGAAGAATGGTGGTTTGAAAATCTGAAGTCTAGCTTGAGGGAGATCTGCCATCTGAGGCACTGTTGGTTTAGCTCGCCACCTTTGACAATCAGGGCATAAGTGTTGTTGCCGTTTAACTGCTTCTCTGCCACGTAAAATCCAATATTTACGGCGGATCTCTGCAAAGACCCGTTCCGCCCCAGGGTGATGAAGCTCTTTGTCTATGTTCTGAATGAGAAGTTGGGTAATTTTGTGAGATGGGTCAAGAACAATTGGGTGAACAGCATCTGAGTCTAATTGAAGACTGCGGCGTAGTCTCCCACCCACTCGGATGAGCCCAACTGTGCTGTCATATTCAGGTGCTAAAGTTATGAGGCGGCTAGAGGATGGTACTGGTTTACCGGCGACTAGGGCATTGATGTCATCGGGGAAGCAGTCAATTTGAACCTTTCGTAAGATATTTCTTTCTGCTGACTGATAATCCACGGCTGAAAGATCTCCATCTTTACCTGCCGCCCCATGCAGAAGTAGTGCAGTCGCTTCAACTAAGGCTTTAAAGCAGCTAAACTGTTGCGGATCAGGCAATGGCTGTACATCGACTGTTACGTGACTACAGAAAGTGGGCTTCTTTAATTCGACAGGATTTTCCTTTGCATTTATGTCAGGGAGAACAGGCCAGTAGCAAGGTAAGTTCCACAGATATTCCGGTCCTTGTCTCCAGGTTTTGTCTGTAGCTAGCTCCTTCAGAGTTTTCCCGTGAGTGATATAATCAGCTGGATTATTGTTGGATTCCACGTAACGCCAGGCATGTGCACTTGTAAGTTCCTGTATTTCGGCAATTCTGGTGCCTACAAATACTTTGTAACGGCAGGATTCTGACTGAAGCCATGTTAGGACAGTGGTAGAATCAGTCCAGAGTACAAAGGATTCGATGGGTAGAGTGAGCTCTTTAGTTAATAGTGAAGCCAATTGGGCACCTGTGAGAGCTGCACAAAGTTCCAGTCGAGGCACAGATAACTGGCGTTTAGGGGCTACTCTTGACCTGGCTGTGAGGAATGCTACCTCAACATTTCCCTTCAGATCCTCTGAGCGCAAGTATGCTACAGATCCGTATGCCCGCTCAGAGGCATCACTGAAGATATGCACTTGTCGCTTACAGTTCAGGGAATCCAACTGGGAACTCACATAGCAGCGTGGCAGTGTCAGTTGGGAAAGATGCTGAAGTTCCCCTTGCCAATCATGCCATGTTTGAAGAATTTCAGTTGGCAGTAGGGGGTCATCCCATTCTCGTTGCTTAGCCCAAAGACTTTGTATAAGGATCTTGGCTCGGGTGATGTAGGGGACAAGGAATCCAAGAGGGTCATACTGGCTTGCTACTACCTTATATATGTTTCTCATTGTGGGGGTGGAACAGTTGTCAAGGCGGGTTTGGTATCCGAGAGTATCAGACTGGCACATCCATCGTAATCCTAAAGCGAGTTCTTGAGGATCGGATTCAGTTTGGTTAAGCCAGCGTTCACTGCTTTCTGATCTGGCTTCCTTTGACAGATGTTCAATGACATTCGGAAAATTGCATGCCCACTGACGCAATTCGAATCCTCCTACAGCCAACAGATTCATCCCTGTGTCTACCAGCTCTTTAGCTTCATCAGGAGTTGCGACACTCTGTAGCCAATTATCTACATAAAAACACCTTTCCAGTGAGTGGCGGACATTGTCTCCTTGCTGACTGTGGTCAACAATGTGCCTTTGTAGTGCGTATGTAGCACAACACGGACTGCAGGTAGTCCCGAATGGGAGAACTTGCCACTCATAGACTTTGGGGAGCTCTTCTCTCTTTAGGTCACGCCATAAAAACCTGAGTAGGGGCTTATCCTCGGGCAGTAATCTTACTTGATGAAACATCCCCTTTATATCGCTACTAAAGGCTACAGCATGCTCCCTGAAGCGCAGCAACACTCCAAGTAATGAGGACCCCAGAGCTGGTCCCGGCAGCAGCAGGTTGTTCAGGTTCTTACCCTGATATGAGAATGAGCAGTTGAATACAACTCTGTTTTTGGCATTATGGCTCACCATATGGTGGGGGATGAACCATGATTCTTCCTCTTTCTTTGATAGTTTCTGGTCGGGTACTTCAACCACATAACCTGCTTCTTTCAGTCTTTGAATTTCAGCCCTGTATGCCTCTGACTTTATTGGATCTTTGGCTAGGCGGGCTTCGGTGCTGCGCAGATTCGGCATTACAGCTTGTTTAGTAGCTTGTAATTTTGGCATGTCCTTAACCCTTAAGAGAGGTGTGGCATATCGTTGTGTCCCATTGACATCAATTCTAGTTGTCTTTGCCTCTAACAGGTCGACAGCTTCTTGATCTTGCTTAGATCTGGTTGCAAGTTTCTCGCTTCTGTAGGGCAGTACGTCTAGTTGCCAGAGTTTCTCAATGTGTCTGAACAGCTCATTAGAAGGGCTACAGATGGATATGTTGAGACACTGCTGGGTCAAAAGCTGATGCCGCACAAGCTTAGTAGGCCCCTGGACTGTCCAGCCTAGTCGTGTTTTCACTGCTGCGGGTCCGCCAGGAGGCCCCAGCCGTACAGGCTCGATGGGAGTGATTAGGTAGGGATAGTCAGAACCAATTAGAAGGAGGGGCTGAACACTGTTAAGGGATGGGATTGGCAGTCCCCTGAGGTGTCTGTATTTATGCTGTAAGGTGGTAGCTGGGCATGTGTGTTCAGCGAGCCCCAAATGGTCTGCAGTAAATGCTCTATGTATCTTAAAGACTTTGTGAGGCTGGCAGGCAGGGGAGATGGTAAAGGAGACTGTAGTACCATGTATGATTTTCATGTCCTGTCTGACAGTTCTCAGAGCAAGGTTTTCTGGTTTACCTTGTAACTTCAGTTCCTGGGCGGCCGCTTGCAGAAGGATTGTGCGTTCTGAGCCATCATCCAAAATGGCATATGTCTCAAGGGTATGTTCCCCATTCCGAAGAATTACCTTGGTAACCTTTAGCAGTACTTGACTGCAGCCTAATGGTCTGTCCAGGTATAGAACTTCATTGGCGTTGTTAACAAGACAAGTGTTCTCAGAAACTGGCCTTTCATTCAGCTCATGAAGTGCATCGAGATGTTTGCCTTTACAGACCTTACAGCTTGTCTTTAAATTGCACTGTGCTGCCTGATGAGCTCGACCACAACGCCAGCATCTCTTATTGGTTTTCACCCAGTTTGTTTTTTGTTCTTTGGTGAGCTGGCTGAAATTTTGACACTGATTCAGATAATGCTGGGTATTTGTGCAGTAGGGGCAAAATATTCTTGGTTTGTCCTGAGTTTTAGCAGCACTCAAACTGAACTCTCCTGGAGCTGTAGTATTTAAAGCAGGATCTGTGCTATGAAATACAGCTGCTGTCTTTGTGGACTTAAAGTCTTTACTCCTGTCTCTCCTCTGGTCAGGACGTTCCCTTCGGTCTCCACCAAGAAACTCAAATCCACTCGCCTGTATTTTCAGCTCATATTCAAGCCAGTCAGCAAAGTGTAACAGGGTGGGGATGTGAACATTTAGGGGGTACACATACCGTTTGAAATCTGCTCGTAAGTCATGGGGCAACTTGGACAACAGCCGTGTTACATGTGAGCCACACTGAAGCTCAACTCTGCCACTATCTCCCAATTGGTTCAGCATGCCTACTAGAGCTCTTACTTTCAATGCAAACCTCTTGAATCCACTAGCATCTTGACTACGTATGGTAGGATCTTCCATTAAGTCAGCAATTCGCCTCAAAGCTAGCTGGTGGGGCTGCCCATATTGTTCTGCGAGAGAGGCCATGGTATCTGAATACGGTCTGGCGGAATTGATGTAGGAGTCTGCAATGAGAAGAGCATCCTCAAACTTCAAGTGTTCTAGGAGTATTTGATATTTAAACCTTTCCGTAGAATCCTCGGGTAAAAGATTGTCCAATGAGACTTTCAGTCGTGCAAATTCTCGTGGGTCTCCTTTAGTAAAGTCAGGGATTGTGGGCTTTGGGCCTCTGTACATCCTTTCTTGTTGAGGGTAATAAGGGTGCTGTTCATGGTCCATACAGAATGGCTTACTGCTGATAGGTGCTGTTTGAGGGTACTTAGACAGTGGGTATTCACGTGTCCTTTGTTGTGGAGGTAATGCCATGGAGAAACTCTCAGGTTCACAGTGCTCTGGGGTTGATGGGCATGAGAGAAGATGGTCCTTTGTTTTTAAGTTCCTGAGTCGAGATGTTAACTCATCCACAAAATTAGACATGTGTCTCGGAAGTGGGGGTGGTATATCCACAGCCAAAGGGAGAAACCCATCATCTACTACAGGTGGAGGTGGTAGTGGCCATTCATCATGATCATGTAATGGGGCTGGAATTGCCTTTGATTGGGTTCTGTCATATGGCAAGGGCTCTGCTCTTTGTTGAAGGGGAGGTGCTCTATTTAAGCTCATTTTCTGTTGCATATCTTGCATGACAAACTGAAGCTGTTGATTTTCTCGTCTAAGCTCCTGAACTGTTCTCAAAATCTCCGATACATCCTCCTGTGTGACTGGCTGAGTTACAGGTGTGCTCTCATATCTTGGCCCCATATGTAATGAGTGGTTAATGAATCTCTGGTCTGCCCTTAAAGCATAATCGCTTTGTGGCTGATAAATGAGAGGGGTCATCTCGGCTACCCTTTCAGTGTAAGGCTCCTGTAACTCTCGATGAGGCAATGTATGGACAGCTGGAGATTGTTGGTTATATTGAGGAAGAGAAACCTCATAATCCTCTAACCAGGCTGGAGGTTGTATTCGACGTTTAGGACGCACATCACTCCTTTGTCCTTCTCTGATCCTCTGTTCTGGAAACATCTTCTAGATCCACAGCAATTACTGACTCCGGCTCGAAGGACCAATGTACTGTAGCTGAGTGTGGTTAGGTTGAATTAATCACTGTGGTACGTCTGATCAAAACGCGACGAAGATGCTTATTGTCTCACTTGGGTTTATTTCCATTAGTATAAGCAGACATATAGGTGAGGGTGTGTGGGGGTGTGTGGTTCTACAGACAAGTAGAAACAAAGAATAATTAACATTCATCCACAGTATACAAATACAATAAACATTTGGTAAACATTAGTTAAATGAGCAGGAAAATAGTTAGAAAGACATTAGATAATATTTAGAAGTACTATTCTTCACTTTATATAGCTTATTATAGCAGTTTCTCAACTTTGGTCCGACCGGGGATCGAACCCACGACCGCTTGCAATACTGACGTCACACAGTATATCACGTGCGTTAGCATGACTATGCATTTCTTAGCCTACACGGCAACCTCGTTAAATCGTTTAATAACCTTAAACTAAACTCAATGAAAGGCAAATATGCTTCCGCTTGATATAAACAATAAGAATAAACTATATACAGATGTTAATCATGCATTTAGGTAGTATAAAACTGGCTCTTAGGGTGACTTTACAGCACAAAGTAATTAAATAATTAAACTAAACATCTCACGGTGATAACCCTTAAACAACATGATAAATATGCTTATGGAACGAAGAAACTTACATTTAGATGCACGCACACAATTAAATAACACCGCTAGGAAAGGAGGACGTTTCTCATGTGCTCCATGCTCTGCAGACTATTACCGACTGACACGCGTATGGTAAACTTTCTGGAACATTCTAAACATACTCAGTCTTTCCACAAGGGGGCAGCAACAGTCCACAGTCCTTAAGAAGGGTGAATAAAGAGCCCTTTGCAACAATATATATATTTTTTTTAACTATATATATATATATATATATATATATATATATATATATATATATATATATATATATATATATATATATATATATATGTATGTATATATAGTAAAAAATATATATATTAAAAAAGCTTACAAAATCTGCACTCCAATATAAAAGTGCAAAGACTTTTTGTGCAATGAAGTGCAATGAACTTTTTACACACAAACGCGTACAATCGCTTTAATACAATTTGTATATGATAATAGACATGCGTTATATTCAACTTATTTTAAAGGAATAATAGATTTATGCAGTCATGCACATGTTTTGACAGCTAATATGACGGTGATTTAATGCTTTACCAAAGTTGCAGAAACTTTTAACGATATCAAAATTCTTTTGTGATGCAAAATTAATTTAAACATCCAGATATTCTTTACACCGATTAAGAAACCAGCTACTAATAAAGGAAATCTGCTCTAACTGCAAAACTAAATAAACTGCTAAATGCTCTTGACACATGACAGTGTAAAGCCTGCAGCTCACAACAAAGGTGGAAAGTTATCGCGTTTCATATTAAACAAACCGATTACTGTGAATTTTATGTAATTTAGCTCATATGGATAATTGAATATTAATCAGATGATGTCATTACGCTGCCGTGCCGTCAGCCAATCATTGAATTGCTGATCATGACTTTGAGGATCGATAGATCTGTCCTTCACAACACACACAGGGATCTCAGATCAGTTCATCTAGACATTTTAATCTGATTCGTGAACTTGATTGAAGAACCAAATTAGCCAGAGATCAGTTATCAAGATTAAAAGATCCAGGATCTGCCAAATCATCTTAGATCATTTAAGTGAGGTACGAAGAACGAACCCCTTGTCTGTCCTGTCAAATAAAGGCAAAATGAAGGCATTCATTCATTTTCCTTCGGCATAGTATTTTATTTATCAATGAGCACCACAGCGGAATGAACCGCCAACTATTCTAGCATACGTTTTACACAGCGAATGCCCTTTCCCATTACTGGGAAACACCTATACACTCTCGCATTCACACACGCACTCACACACTACGCCCAATTTAGTTTACCCAATTCACGTCTTTGGACTGTGGGGGAAACCAGAGCTTCCTGAGGAAACCCATGTGAACTCCACACAGAAATGCCAACAGGCCCTGTCAGGACTCGAACCAGTGACCTTCTTTGCTAACCACTGAGCCACCATGCCACCACTCTTTGAACAATAAATACTTGTTTTGCATATACTTGCATATTTCTACCTAACAACTCTGACTGTGAAATCCTGAAGTTGTGTCTGGAGTGATTCGCACATCCTGTTTGGACTTTTTGTTTTTGGCTGTGATGCAAAAACAAAGCAGTGATTATGCGAGAAAACTGCAGACTGTTATTCTGTTATTCAGGATGAACCACGTCCTCTTCATTATTGCATTGTGCTTGGCGAAGGTGCACTAACACGCAATGATCTTTCAAGCGCTTTGATGCGGTCCTGAAATATGCATTGGCTTGTTGGCTGAGGTGATGCTAAGGAGCCAAGTTTCCGCCCCTTTGGGCCCGAATGGGCTAGATCTTTCAGTTACACTTAGTAAGTAGATAATTTAACTCTCATTAAATGTGGAAACGAGGCCGTGCGCCACGACACGCCGATGCCAAGCCTTTTCAGCAGCTTCAGGAAAAGCAGAGAAAGGAGCCTTTCTGCTTTGAGAAGGACATGAAACGCTGCGTGGTGGAGATGCCTCGCGTTTCAAGCCCTGCCCGTCCCCGGGGACCGAGCACTCATTAGCACTTGACTTCAGAGCGGCCCCCGTCCTGCTTCTCTGGCTCTCAGATGTGGATAGAAGATACCGGACTGAGGGGTCCGAGGCCGCTTTCCATTCCCTCCTTCTCCACTGCCGTCTCACTATATCATCACCCCCTACTGTTTGTTGAGTTTGACTGACAGCCGGTTGAAGTTCAAGGCGCTGGGGATGCTTAGTGAGAAGAACGACAAAAGATAAATGTGAAGTGATGAAACTTTTAGTGCCTGGCTGATCAGAAGGTTAGTTCGGTGCTCAGACATTTCTCATGTTTGTAATGTTACGCAACCTAGTTGAGTATTTATAGGAAAGGACAGGTAGAAGTGTGACTAGTGATACCGTTAGATGATGTGCATGGTTTACTGAAGCATATTGCTTGATTTTTGGGTAACACTTTCTTGGAGGGTGTTGTGACCAATATGTTCATGACATGATACATTCTTATGACAACTGTCATAAGGGTAGGCCATTTTAAATGCAAAGATAACATTGTTTGAGATGTCTTTGTTGTGACAACTTGACATAAACACGTACATCACACCCTGTCTTTGTCTTTATCATGACAACTTGACATTACCAAGATAGCACCCAGCAAACAATTTTGTGTTTAATAGACATCTAGTAGACATCTAAGCATAGACAACTTGGCTAAAACAAAGCTAATCTTGGGCTGTCAGTCAAAATCTAATAGACATCTAAGAATAACCCAAAACTACACTAGTCGTCAAATTGACAGATTAGACCAACCAAGGCTCATTCTGAGAATGTAGTCCCGTGGACGTTTCTAGAGACCGCGAAATACGTCCTGGGAGGCACGTATTTTTGCAGTTTTTGTTTTCGCGAATCCGGGAGAGGCTGCTGTGTGCGCTTTTTCCGCTTCTTGAACGTC
The DNA here is from genome assembly GCF_903798145.1 of Danio aesculapii. Classification (NCBI taxonomy): domain Eukaryota; kingdom Metazoa; phylum Chordata; class Actinopteri; order Cypriniformes; family Danionidae; genus Danio; species Danio aesculapii. The sequence goes on along the minus strand of NC_079444.1, from coordinate 5,105,290 downwards.
TCTCGCGAGCGCCTTTAGCGCCCGCGCCGTTCTCGCGTAAACCCGCCAGAGGCTGCTGTCGAACGACCTTCCGCCTGTCTGCCTGGTTGACAGAATGATTGACCGTGCGACCGGCCAATCGCCTGGCCTCCTCCTTCCCTAAACCCAACCAACGACGATTCACAAATGCCATCCAGAAAAAGAAAAGCCCTCGTTTGATTTTTACCACGTTTTCGGATTTTGACCACATTCTCACCCTGTGATGAACTTGTTCGCTTTATTTTTTTGATTTTTTTTTTTCGTTTCTTACCTGATTTCTGGAACCGCTCTTCCACGGACTCGAACCCGGTCGTCGTCGACGTGGTCAGCCCCTCTCTGCGCCTCGAGTCTGCCTACGTACATGAAGAGCTAACCGGACAAACTGGTTGCAGCGGGAAAGCCCTCCACACGGAGGCGAGCAGCTGACCGGCAAGCACCGAAAGGAAATGCGTCACACCGCCCCGCATCGTTCGCTTAAAAAAGTGAAATGCAACCATACTTACCCCCGGCTACGTATTTCGCGGTCTCCAGATACGTCCACGGGACTACGTTCTCAGAATGAGCCTGGGTTGGATTAGACAGACTTTATATGTGTAGTCATTAATTTCTGTTTATTTGACGACTAGTCTAGTTTTGGCCTATTCTTAGACGTCTATTAGATTTTCACTGACAGCCCAATTTTAGCCTTATTTTAGCCAAAACGACTATGTTTAGACATCTAATAGACATCTATTAGACATCTTTAAAAAACAAAAAATGCTTGCTGGACATAACTTGCCAAAAAACCATGACTGTCATGAGGCCATAATAATTGTGTCATGAATATTTGATCACTTTTTAATTGAATTTGAATTTCAAAACCCAAATTATATTATAACAGGGTCATTAATATGTAATGACATTTCAATACATTTTAACAACAAATTCTATTTGCACCACTTTAGTTGAGGTCAAGAAAAATGTTAATGGCACCGTTATAGGTTTGGGTTGGGTTGAGTCTGACAGCTCATTCCACCATCAGGAAACATTCAATCTAAAAGTCTACAAAAGTGAATTAGGTTTTGCTCTTTTTACTGTACACTCTCAGAAAAAAAGGTACACAGTGGTACAAATAATGTTCCTTGAGGAACAGTTTTGTACCTTTGTAAAAGTTGTGCTTTATATGGTACAGAAAAGACCTGTTATGATACTGTTCTTTACCTTTTATGGTACAATTGAAATGAAGGCACACAATTGTTTTTAAATAAAAGGTACAAAAGTGTGAACAACTCCTTCTTTATTACAATATCTATGAAAATAAATCTTACTTAAAAGGCAAAGTGATTTAATGAATAATTTCCATATTAAAACATGAATCATAATTTAAAAGATTAGATTAGATTAGATTCAATTTATTGTCATCACACATGTACAAGGTAACGAAATGCAGGTAAAAGCATGTGTTTAAAGAAATATTCTTTAAAACAATAATACAAAACAACTGGTAAAACATAAGGCTATAGGTATTGTAAACTAAACATTTAAGGCATTTTAAATAAATGTTTGGTAAGCGTTTTTGACACTGTTAAAGTACAAAGTGTCTTGTCTCTGTAGTGGTACCTTTAAGGATCAGATTTGTACCTTTGATGAAGGTATAATAATGTATCTGCAGGTTTTAAAAATCAAAGGTACATATTGGTTACATGGTACAAATCATGTCTTTAAATGTACAAACTGCGATGGTACAAGTTTGTTTCTTTTTCTTAAGGTACAATTCTGTCCCATAAAAAGGTACTGCCCCAGTGACAAGGGTTCGTACATTCTTTGGTTCAACATTGTACCATTTTTTTTATGAGAGTGTAGTATGCAAGCTTCTGGAGTGGACATATGTTTGAAGTTAGTTTAGGAGCGCCAGTGGTTGTTTTGTAGGGAAACATTCTGGATCGGTTGCAGTTGCTTGATAGTACTGTCTGGAAGGCCTGCCAAGAGATCATTGTAATACTCCAACTTGGACAGAACAAGAGCTTGAACAAGGAGAGCTTTAACATGGCATTCTCCAATAGGAAGAATTTAATCTTCCTAATGATGTGTAAGACAAGTAATGATGACCGGGCAGTTCTAAGAATGGTCTGTGAAGTTCAGTCTGAAGGTGGTCTGACCATCAATCTTAACTCCAAGGTTCCTGGATGTTTTAGAAAGAGTTTTGGTTGAAGTGCTTAGCTGGGTGGAGTGGTCGTGATGAAGTATTGGGTTGACTGAAACGACAAGCTCTTCCTTCTAGGCAGGGTTGAACTGAAGATCCAATAAGGAGTGTTTGGATAGGAAAAGCCATGAAAAGTGAAGTGGACCAATAACTGAACCCTTCTGAGATACCCTGGAAGCGCTACCTGAGAAACATGACTCAATGGAATCTGGTCTTTAACTTTGTTAAAAGCTTCAGACAGATCCAGCAAGATTAGTACTTAAGCTTTGAAAACTGCATTTTGCCAGTCTCTCGGCTTCAACATGTCAGAGCAGGGCAGTCCCCGTTGAAAAAGCTAGAGTAGTTGCCATCAAGGTGGTTTGTTTATTTATTTATTAGAATGTTTTAAAATGTGATGTGGAGGCAAAATCTAAGAAAATAGAAGCGGACCAAGAACTGAACCCTGAGGCATCCCAGTAGCTAGATGTTGTGACTTGGACACCTCCCCCCTCTGAGGTACCCTGGAAGCGCTACCTGACAAGTATGACTCAGACCCCTGTAGTCTGGTATCTGAAATACCTTTTGTCATGAGGGTTGACAAGAGATTCATGTGGTTAACTTTGTTAAAAGCTTCAGAAAAATCCTGTAAGATGTGTACTTAAGATTTGAAAGAAGCTTTTTGCCAGTCTCAAGGCTTCAACATGTGAGAGCAGGGCAGTCCCAGTTGAAAATCTGCTTCAGAAGCCAGAGTGATTGCAATCAAGAGGGTTTGTTTATGTATTTTACTTTTTTTATAATCTGATGTGAGGCAAAATCTAAGAAAAGCGAAGAGGTCCAAGAACTGAACTCTGAGGTACTCCAGTAGCTAGATATTGTGACTTGGACATCTCATCCCTCTGATGTACCCTGGAAGCACTACCTGAGAAGTATAAGTCAGACCATTGGAGTCTGGTACCTGAGGTACCTTTTGTCATAAAGGTTGATTAGAGATTTGTGTGGTTAGCTTTGTTAAAAGCTTCTGAAAGATCCAGCAAGAAGAGTGCTTAAGATTTGAAAGCCATTTTTTTGCAAGTCTCAAGGCTTCAACACGTGAGAGCAGGGCATTCCCAGTTGAAAATCTGCTTGAGAAGCCAGAGTGATTGCCATCAAGGTGGTTTGTTTATTTATTTTACTTTTTTTAATGTGATGTGGAGGCAAAATCTAAGGAAAGAGAAGCAGTCCAAGAACTGAACCCTGAGGTACTTCAGCAGCTAGATGTTGTGACTCGGACATTTCAACCCTCCTAGGTACCCTTTAAGTGCTACCGGAGAAGTATGACTATTGTAGATCTGCTTTAGAAGCCCGATTGGTTTCCATCAAGGTGGTTTGTTTATATATTTATTTATTTGACTTATATAATGTAATGGGGGCAAAATCTAGTTGGTCCTATACCTACACTTTTTACTTCTACATCTACTTATACATTTGTATGATAAATGACATTAATCTGGTCATGCTATATATCTTTTGCTGTAAATTATATATAATGTACTGTAGTAAACATGGTAAGAAATTGAATGTACTGTAGTAGACATAGTAATATATATTAGCATTGGGGTTATTTTTCTTACAGTCTTGAGATTTCTATAAGCCTAAAGCTGAAAACATTCTAGGACAAGCTGCGCCATGGTTGTGTTTAGATGCTCTGATCAAAGACGGCCCAAGAGGCGCTGCTACATAGTATACACATACTCTCTGTCCCCATATATATATATATTTTATAGGATGAAAGCAGTGGAAGTTCAAAGTCATATTATTAGGCCTCATGTGCTGTATTCTTTCAGAACATGATGGTCTGAGAAAGACCCGTATGTACAGCTTATATAACAGCTATTGTATGTGCTAAATTTCTGCTCAAATGTTAGCATGATCTAGTTAATTTTCAGAGTTTTACTATGCGGTTGTTAAGGTTTTCTGTGGATTTTTTAAGTGAGGTGCCATTTTTCTTATAAATTTTTCATATTCGTTCTGTAATGTTTTTTTTTCCACTGTCATTTTTCTGGATTCAATTTTAAAATATACATTTTTATAATATAATAATAAGATTTCATATTTTATTTAATTTTATAATCAAAGATATGTATACTTAATGTATAAATATATACTAGCGTTTCCCAACCCTGTTCCTGGGGGCACACCTATAGTATATATTTTGGATGTCTCCCTTATCTGAACCATTAATTTGAGGTTTTAGAATCTCTTCTAATGTTCTGATGAGTTGATTCAGGTGTTAAATTAGGAAGAGGTTGAAAATGTGTAGTTTTGGTGTGCTTGGGAAACACTGATTTATATAACTTTAGCAAAAGTACACTACCTGACAAAAGTCTTGTCATGGATCCCAGTTGTAAGAGCAAGAAATAATAACTTTACCTCTAGTATGGAGGCGTGCGAGAGATCTGCAGAGTGGATGGCAACATCAACAGCCTGAGGGATCAAGACATTTTGTGCTGCCCATTACATTACAAACCAAAGGAGAGGGCAAATTCTTCAGCGGGATAGCGCTCCTTCTCAAACTTCAGCCTCCACATCAAAGCTCCCGAAAGCAAAGAAGGTCAATGTGCTTCTGGATTGGCCAGCCCAGTCACCAGACATGAACATTATTGAGCATGTCTAGGGGTAAGATGGCGGAGGAAGCATTGAAGATGATTCCAAAGAATCTCGATGAGCTCTGGGAGTCCTGCAAGAATGCTTTCTTTGCCATTCCAGATGACTTTATTAATAAGTGATTTGAGTCATTGCAGAGATGTATGGATACAGTTCTCCAAGCTCATGATGGAGTCAGACACAATATTCATTCTGTTTCCACTGCAACATGACTTTATATTCTATACTGGACATTATTTCTGTTCAGTGACAAGACTTTTGTCTAAGCAAAGTCAGACCTTACTGTCCTAATTAAATAATTAAAAATCAAGGCATGATCATATTTTAGTTTGGTCAAATAAGCGTAATCTAGAGGCTTTTACCTTTCATATAAGCCACTTCTGATACCAAATGATCAACTAGAAGACTTTTGTCAGGTAGTGCAATATAATATGTATAATTCGTCATCTTGGAACTGTTTTGACACTCAAAACGGAGTAATTCAAGTATACCAACACTGGGACAACCAGTGATATTTGAGGTTTTGTACATTTTGGGATTTTTATTATTTTTACCAAGTCTCTAACTTATGTATAATATTCTATCTATGAGCCAGTCAGCACTTAGAATGCGCACAAAAATACTCATCAGGATCATCTCAGGCCAAGTCGAGTCATGTTAAGTGCATGTTAAGTCCACTAAATAGAAATTCATAGTGCAAAAAAAAGAAAAAATATTTTAACCTTGCACATCACATTGTCCGGGTCACATGACACTTAAACAAAACACACCATTCTCTCCATCACCCCTCCCTCAATCCCGCAGAGGTCATTTATGAAGGCTTGATTGACAATCTAATTACCCAGTACACCAGCGTGAGCTCTTTGCTGTACTGTAGGTGTGGCCCGCAGGATCGAGAGGGATGCACTCACGGATGGATGGATGGAGGAGGTGAATTTGTCCTCTCCTAGTCCATCCGAGCTGTCAGGGGACCACCGAGTGTGTTTACACGCTCAAAACGGCCGGCAAGCGGCCCAAGCAATCAAGCGCACAGATAAAAACGGAAACAAATAATAGGCGAGGGGAGTAGAATTGCGGCCGTCCACTGGGGCGGATAAGACAAATATGGGCTGGTGATTGACCAGTGCTTTCAGGCCGGGTCTAGCAGGCTTTGTTTGCTCTCGTTCAGAGAGTGATGGGCTTTAACTAGACAGCTGCTGGAGTGGCAGTGGCACTTTCAGCTGTTCCCTCTCAAAGACAAAAACAGGTCACATTCCTCAAGGACGGACGGATGGAGGGATGGACGGACAGGGCAACCGTCTTCCTATTTTTGTCCGCTCTGGCAGTGCCGGCGCCTCCTCGGTCGATGCCAGGAATTCATCTTTAACCACCTGTTTAGTGATTTATTTGGGGGTTTGTGATAATTACTCGTGCGTGCTGTAATTAAGAGGTGGGCTGTGACATTCAGTGGGCTAAAGTGCATCCTCGCTGAACCGGATCGATCTGGGGATAAATTAAATCGCATCTTCGAGGCTTTCATAACAGTTGCTGTATGATGGCTGGGCTCATGTGTTGCACATGAAATTAGGTTTAAGAGCTTCTCTAGAGAAAAGGAAGAATATTGAAGGTACACTGCAAAAAAAAAAAAGATTTTCTCTTATTTTTTGTCGTTTCTAGTTCAAATATCTGAAAATTCTTAAATAAAGAAGCATTTTCTAGACAAGCAAAACATAACAAGAAAAAATATGTGAAAATTAAGCGAGTTTTATGGTAAAACAGGCAAAATTATCTAAAGGATAAACCCCATTTGCAAATAATTTTGCTTGTTATAAGGAAAAACTCGCTTCGTTTTGCAATATCATTTTTTAAAACAAGACAATATGTTTTGCTTGTCTAGAAAACGCTTCTTAATTTCAGATTTTTTAGTTGTTTGGACTAGGCAGTAAGAAAAGCAGTTTTTTCTGCATTTTGATTGAATCTAAATTTCACAGCATGGATGTGTTTTCTCAGAAATGTTTCTGGTAACTCTTTACTGAAATGTGGCATTTGTGTAATGCCTGTTTCACACCGCACGTGCAAGCAGAGTGTGACCAGCTCATGCGCTACACATATGGAGAACAGAAGCAGTCTATCTATCTATCTATCTATCTATCTATCTATCTATCTATCTATCTATCTATCTATCTGTCTGTCTGTCTGTCTGTCTGTCTGTCTGTCTGTCTGTCTGTCTGTCTGTCTGTCTGTCTGTCTGTCTGTCTGTCTGTCTGTCTATCTATCTATCTATCTATCTATCTATCTATCTATCTATCTCGGTCGGTCGGTCGGTCGGTCCGACGGACGGTCCGTCGGTCGTTCGGTCGGTCGGTCGGTCCATCGGTCGGTCCATCGGTCAGTCCGTTGGTCGTTCCGAATTTAATCATTTATTCCAGTGATTTTAAATATACATTTCCAGCTTCATTACTCCAGTCTTTCGAGTCACATGATCCTTCAGAAATCACTCTATTATTATTATTGTTATTATTATTATTATTATTATTATTATTATTATTATTATTATTAATGGTATTATTAAAAAAAAAAAGAAATAATGACTGGAGTAATAATTTCATTTGACACTGCATACAATAAGTAAAAAATAAATATTAAATAAATATGTATTTAACAATTTAACCATTTTTTTTACATTTAATAAATGCCTCATTGATGAAAAGAAACATTTTATTTACATATAAAGCTCTATAAAGAATGTCGTTCATGTATTTTAAGGTGCACTCGGTCAGAAGACAATCGCCTGTGATGTCATGTCATTTTGTTTTTGATTGGCAGCATGTTGTAGGCCTATAGTTATAATGATATTTATACAATATAGTTATAACGATATTTATACAATATAGTTATAATGATATTTATACAATATAGTTATAATGATATTTATACAATATAGTTATAACGATATTTATACAATATAGTTATAATGATATTTATACAATATAGTTATAATGATATTTATACAATATAGTTATAACGATATTTATACATGATCAAAATAGTGTGAAACTTAAGCAAAACTGATACTAACGTTGTTTTAAATGTGGTTTGGCAGTTTGGACCCAAATAAATATTTGCTGCAGTTTTTGATCGTTTAAGTTCATATATAAAAATCAGTGGATGTTATCGATGCATTTATTGGGTAAAATTGCTACTTTTTACTGTCATTCAATGTGTTTTGCCATTATCAATACACTGTCACTTTAGTTAAGACCCAAAATTAGACCCAGCGCTGAAACTAAACATGCTCCAGTCGAGTGTTCGAAATAAATCCTTTTGTGAGATGATTTGGTAGTCATGTGTTTATTAGTAACACTGAATCAACGAACGCTGTTAAATCTTCTGTTTATAATGCAACACTATGGAGATCTCCTGGAATTCTTCATTGGGTTTTTCAGTTTCTGTTGATATGGAGGTTTGTTTGAATACATTTTTACATTGATAATGGCAGGGCGCAATATCAAGCGATGATAAATTATATATGACAATTCTATAGCACAACCTCACATTTAAACCAAACGCACGGGATTAGCTTCTCAAGATTGGATTGGTATCTTTGATTCAGCTGCCTAAAAAGGGGGCGGAGGAACAGCAGCTCATTAGCATTTAAAAAGACATAACGCAAAACGGTTCACTTTGCACTGTGTTTATTACACTACCATTGAGATATTGATCCAAAACATGTTTTAGATTTTCATTAAAACCCTAAGGTATCGTGGGAAATGGACCTCCAATGATAACTGATGTGAACTAATAATGAACAGTTGTTGTTTTACATTAATAAATGCTGCATTGGGAGTCATATACCTTAAGTTATGAGTTATGATTACTGATGGAAACACAAATATGGTAAAGAAATGAGTGTATAATTACATACATTGTTGAATAACCAGTAGATGCTTATTAAAGTGTTGTGAATTGAATTGATCAGTTGAAACTGATTCAAATAAATGAATCAAACCTTCATTTTAAGGCATTACACAAGGCTTTATGCAAGTAATATCGGTAACACTTAACAAAATAATGGTCTATTAGTTCATTATACTTAACAAACAATTAGTAATACATTTATTAAGGTGTTTATTTAACTAAGTTAATGTTATTTAAGTTAAATGATAACTCACTGTTCATTAACTAAGGTTAACAAGCACAGCTTTAGATTTATTAATGCATTATTGTGTTATTGTTGAGCTATGATTAATCAACGCTGTACAAGATTATTCATAATTAATGTTAGTAAAGACATTAACTAATGGACCATTATTCTAAAGCGTTACCATAATATAATTCATTCATTTTTTTTAAATATATACTTTTACAAGAGAATCGTCTCGGTTCAGCTAGAACGAGATGGTTGTTTTCTCACATTTGTCTAAAGACAAGCGTTTGCTATCTGTCTCGTCACATCTCGGCACGTCCACCTTCTATTGATTGAAGCTTCTTGTCAAAATCCAACAAGTAAAAGGTGAATCCCTTGTCACAAATCCCCCTCGCAATTCAATCAATGCTGAAAGCTCTCGCTTCCTTCAGTCAGGAGATGCTACAATCTAAAACAATAGTTCCTTTAAAAACGTAAATCCTGTCATTTACTTTCCCTCGGGTCCCTCCAAATGCTTGAAAGAAACACTATCTATAACAGAATCTATAACGTTCACTGTAGATTTTTAGGTTTGGGGTAAAACATTTTATACTATTTCACTGAATTACACTGAACTTTAGTTTCTGTGTGTTCGCTGCGGTGGTGAAGCTTTTGGTGACCTCAGACCTCATTTTGGGGTTTTTTGAGATGTGGTTTAGAGTTTAGATGGAGCAACGGCTGGTGGTCCAGGCCTGTCAGTGGTTGGTGTGAGTGTTTTTTTTTTGTGCCACAGTAATCAAGAACACAGCCTGACATTATTAATGTTCCGTCAGACTATGGTGGGGCATCGAGGCACATAATAGAGGGAGAGGGGGAGGAGGGGGGAACACAAACCTTGCCAAATAGTTTGGCAAAAACAATCATATTTATTTATTTATTTATTTATTTATTTATTTATTTATTTATTTATTTATTTATTTATTTAAATTAATTATTTATTTAAATTAATTATTTATTTAAATTATTAATTTATTTATTTATTTATTTATTTATTTATTTATTTATTTATTTAAATAAATAAATAAATAAATAAATAAATAAATAAATAAATAAATAAATAAATTAATTAATTAATTAATTAATTAATTAATTAATTACTTAATTAAGTTTGTTTGTTTGTTTAAACTAATAGAAGTTAAACTAATTTCTATTAAACTAATAAAATAGAGATTAAAACAAACAACAATGGTTGCTATTCTGCTTTGGCTGTTAGAGCAACAATTTGCAACTTGAATTTAAGTTTTACAAGTTTAATTTAATCTTTTATCTTATTTTAGATTAGTATATTTGTATCATTTTGTTATTTATATATATATTTATCATATTTTAATTAATATTTTCCAGTAATTTGTTAAAATGTGATCATACTTTTATTTTATTTTATTGTACATTTGTTGTATTTTTAAATGGCATTTTAAAATTAAATATAATTTTTTTTGTTTATTTATTTATTTATTTTATTGTATTTTTTATTTTTTTTTTTATTTATTTATCTAAACTAATAGAAATTAAAACAAACAACAAATGTTGCTGTTCTGCTTTGGCTTTCGGAGCAACATTTTGCATTTAAAAGCAATTTGTTCTGAACATGCGTGTGTGTGGAGACAAATATAGCCTTTTACTCTTGAGATCACTGTATTCTCTTCTGTTTGCTTTGTTCTATTTTCACGACTTGAATTTGAAACTATGCAGTATAATTATGTCATTCGCTTTATTTTAGTTTAGTATTTTTGTATAATTTTGATATTTATATTTTATGATTTATTTAATATATTCCAGTATTTTTATTTTTATTTTTTATTAAATCTATTTTATTTTACATTTGTTGTATTTTTGTATGTTTTTTATTTAAATATTGTACATTTTTGTTTTTATTAATTAATTTATTTAATGCTCCTTTTTTCCAACACATTTTTAAACATAATCATTTTGTTATTTATATTCTATGTTTTATTTAATATATTCCAGTCATTTTTTTGTTGCATTTAATTTTATTTTACTTTAGTTGTATTTTTGTATGGCATTTTCATTAAATATTTTATTCACTTATTTATTTAGTGCTGTTTAACAGAGAACATTTTCAACACATTTTTAAACATAAGATTTTGTCATTTATATATTATGTTTTATTTAATATATTCCAGTATTTATTAAATATATATATTTTTTTTATTTTACATTTGTTGTATTTTTTGTATGGCATTTTTTATAGATATTGTTATTTAAAGTTTTTATTTATTTATTTAGCTCTCTTTAGCAGGGAGCATTTTCAACACATTTTAAAAAATAATAATTTTGTCATTTATATATTATGTTTTATTTAATATATTCCAATATTTATTAAATATATATATATATATATATATATATATATATATATATATATATATATATATATATATATATATATATATATATATATATTTATATATATATATATATTTTTTTTACATTTGTTGTATTTTTTTGTATGGCATTTTTTAATAAATATTATTATTTTAAGTTTTTATTTATTTATTTATTTATTTGTTTATTTATTTATTTAGCGCTCTTTAACAGGGAGCATTTTTCAACACATTTTTAAACATAATAATATTGATTATAATAAACTAAAATTGTAATAAAAATAATAAACTCAAATTGTCTTTAAGAACTGCTTTTATTCCACAAAAAATACCTTCTCCAAACGAAAAAATATAGGAAATAGGCTGAAAATGTCATTTCTCTATTAAACATCACTTAGGAAAATATTTGAATTAAAATTTCACAGGAGGGCTAATCATTTTTCATATTCATAGACTCATATATATTTACTTATTTTTCACAACAAAAATAGGTTAAGGTATATTTAAATGCATACGAATGCCTTTAGAATGAATGCGATTCCTCAGACTATCAGTGGGCGAGCAGCGAATGTTTTCCTCTTCTGCTCCGCATGATCACTTTGTCATGGCTCATTTGACCGGCTCTTCAAGCCGAGTCAGCAAACACTTCGACACAATAGATGATCCACTCAAACATTAAACAGCATCAGTCGCATTATCTTCCTCTCCGTTAGCAGCGTTTAGTCCAAACAGCGCAGTCAATACACAGCACATTCCATACAACAAATTTCAGTATATAAATGTGCGAATGTAAATAGAGCAGTGGTATTTTCGTGCGACATAGATGCGACCGTGTTTGGTTAAGTTGCTAATGTCTCCCTGGTGACATTATAAATTCAACTTTTTCTTCTGCAGAGGTTGCTTTCGCAGCCGCTGGGGAGATTCTGTAATTGTGGCTGACGCTTGTATGACATTTGAGTCCTTTTGCGATTGGCTGGAGTGCCCGAAAGGCCTCGTCTAATTGCTGCAAATTCCTCCATTTTAAATGAACTTTAGGCCCAAGGCAAGAGACCATCGTCCCATCAAGCAATGTTTTTTTTTCTGTACTGGAGATTTACATAGGGATTGTGTGTGTTTGTATTTGTTTATGTGGTTTATGAGGACATTAAATTGTATAATGACATGGTTATGAGCTAGTTGTACTCAGGTAAGGTGGTTTATGAGGATGTGTTGTGTTTGCATAGTTCAAAATGCTTAAATATAGTAACTAACTGTAACCTTAACCCTAACAGGGTCTTTTGACTTTCAAAATCTGCCACAGGTTAAGGTTGGGGTCAGGGTTAGGCCATTTAATCTATCGCCACTGCACTATTTTGTCTTTTGATTATGTTTTATTCATTTAAAACCTCTTTTAGATAGGAATTGTGTGAGTTTGTACTTGTTTATGTGGTTTACAAGGACATGAAATTGCATAATGACCTGGTTATGAGCTAGTTGTACTCGTTATGGTGGTTTATGAGGACTTCTTGTGTTCGTGTAATTCAAAATGCTTAAAAATAATAACTAAACCTAACGGGTACTGTACTATGGCAAGGGTTTCGGATAGCTGCTGCGATCGGATACCATACCAAAGATGGCGACTTGTTTATGTGGTTTACAAGGACATTAAATTGTATTATAATTAATTGAGGTGGTTCAAGAGGACGTCTTGTATTCTTATAATTAAAAATGCTTAAAAATAGTAACTAACCCTAGTGCTAACAAGGTTTTTGGACATTCAAAATGTTTGTATTTGTTTATGTGGTTTATGAGGTCATTAAATTGTATTGTTTTGAGCTAGTTGTACTTGATTGATGAGGTTTACGAGGACATCTTGTGTCCGCGTAAATAAAAATGCTTAAATATAGTAACCAACCCTTATCCCAGTGCTAACAGGGTCTTTTGAAATTCAAAATGTTTTACTTGTTAATGTGGTTTACGAGGACATTAAATTGTATAATGACTTGGTTATGAGCTAGTTGTACTCAATTAAGGTGGTTTACGAGGACGTCTTGGGTTCATGTAATTAAAAGTGCTTAAAAAAGTAACTAACCCTAACCCTAGCACTAACAGGGTCTTTTGACATTCAAAATCTACCACAGGTTAAGGTTAGGGTTAGGGTTAGGCCATTTAATCCATCGCCATTGCACTATTATGTCTTTTGATTATTTGTTGTTGCTTTAAAACCGTTTTTAACACATTTTATACATTTTAGTCATTTTTTTATGCTTTGTTGTTTTTATTTCTTATACTTTTATTTTATGTTTTTTTTCTTGTTTATGTGAAACACTTTGAATAACCATCGTGTAAGGAATGTGCTATACTAATAAAATTGCCTTGCCTTGCCTCAATAAATGTTTTTACAGTTTAAAATAAAACAAGTTTGCGTGTGTGTGTGTGTGTGTGTGTGTGCGTGTGCGTGTGCGTGTGCGTGTGTGTGTGTGTGTGTGTGTGTGTGTAATGAACTTCCAAGAAACATTTGATTCAATGTTTTTAATTATATGCGATATGTGTGTGTTGGTGTGTTTAATTTGAAAATATTTTATGAATATTAATATTTTTATAATTGATAATAATAAACATTTAAGTTATATACTATTGCCAAAGTTTGGGATCAGTAATATATTTTTAACGTTTTAAAAAGAAGCTTATTTTTCTTTATATTAGAATGGTTTGGAAAGATAATGTGATGATATTGATGCTGAAAAATCACAGAAATAAACACAACGTTTGAAAATAATAATATATTCATATATTAATTATATATATTAATTAGAAATTATAATATTTCATTAGAAAATTCGTTTTTTATTTTTTATTATTTTTTATTTTTATTTTTTATTTTTTTTACACCATCTACTACCACAGAAAGTTACTAATATTACAACTACTGCTGCTACTACAGCCACAACCACGACTACTACTACTACAAGGTCTACTACTACTGATACTACTACAACAATGACTACTACTACTGATACTACTACAGCGTTTACTACAACAACGTCTACTACTACTGATACTACTACAACAATTACTACTGCTGATACTACTACAACAACAACTACTACTACTGATACTACTACAACAACGACTACTACTACTGATACTACTACACCGTTTACTAGAACAACGTCTACTACTACTGATACTACTACAACAACAACTACTACTACTGATGCTACTACAGCGTTTACTACAACAACATCTACTACTACTGATACTACTACAACAATGACTACTACTACTGATACTACTACACCGTTTACTAGAACAACGTCTACTACTGCTGATACTACTACAACAACAACTACTACTACTGATGCTACTACAGCGTTTCCTACAACAACATCTACTACTACTGATACTACTACAACAATGACTACTACTGCTGATACTACTACAACAACGACTACTACTACTGATACTACTACAGCGTTTACTACAACAACGTCTACTACTACTACTACTGATACTACTACAACAATTACTACTGCTGATACTACTACACCGTCTACTACAACAACGTCTACTACTACAACAATGACTACTACTACTGATACTACTACAACAACGACTACTACTACTTATACTACTACACCGTCTACTACAACAACGTCTACTACTACTACTACTACTGATACTACTACAACAATGACTACTACTGCTGATACTACTACAACAACGACTACTACTACTGATACTACTACAGCGTTTACTACAACAACGTCTACTACTACTACTACTACTGATACTACGACAACATTGACTACTACTGCTGATACTACGACAACAATGACTACTACTACTGATACTACTACAGCGTTTACTACAACAACGTCTACTACTACTACTACTGATACTACTACAACAACTACTACTGCTGACACTACCACACCGTCTACTACAACAACGTCTACTACTACTACTGATACTACTACAACAATGACTACTACTACTGATACTACTACAACAACGACTACTACTACTTATACTACTACACAGTCTACTACAACAACGTCTACTACTACTACTACTACTGATACTACAACAACAATGACTACTACTGCTGATAATACTACAACAACGACTACTACTACTGATACTACTACAGCGTTTACTACAACAACGTCTATTACTACTACTACTACTGATACTACTACAACATTGACTACTACTGCTGATACTACGACAACAATGACTACTACTACTGATACTACTACAGCGTTTACTACAACAATGTGTACTACTACTACTACTACTGATACTACTACAACATTGACTACTACTGCTGATACTACTACAACAACGACTACTACTACTGATACTACTACAGCGTTTACTACGACGTCTATTACTACTACTACTACTGATACTACTACAACATTGACTACTGCTGATACTACGACAACAATGACTACTACTACTGATACTACAACAACAACATCTACTACTACTACTACTGATACTACTACAACATTGACTACTACTGCTGATACTACTACAACAATGACTACTACTACTGATACTACAACAACAACATCTACTACTACTACTACTACTGATACTACTACAACAATGACTACTACTACTGATACTACTACAACGTCTACTACAACTGATACTACTACAGCAATCACAGCTACTACAACATCTAAATCGACAACATGTACTACTTATGATCCTACTACACCGACAACGACTACTACAACAACAACACCTTTACTACTTCTAATACCACTATACCAACGACATCTACTACAGAAACTACGACAACTACTACTTAAATAACTACAACTACAATCGTTACTACTACTATGACTACTACTACTACAACAACTACAGCAACCTGAATAATGACAATGGTAGAAATGCTTAAATTAAAAACAATTTTTTTGAATATTTTACAATTGTGTTGTTTTTTATTTAAGTGTTTATGTTTCTTATTTAATTTAATTCATTTTTATTTATTTTATATTATTTAAATAAGCATATGAATACATATGTCAGCAATACAAGGTTCTTGCCATTTTATTGCTTTTGGTATTCTGCGAATCTCTCTCTTTCTCTCTCAGTGTGTGTGTAAAACTCGAAACAATGTAATTCAGTCATTGTATTTAATGAGCATGTGCGTTAATAGTGCGACTAAAAGGAAATGCCATACTTGGCCTTCATTTGCAGTCTGCCACACACACCGGTGACGGTCCGGAAAGCCTGGCGATGTCTGGCTTGGCACATTTCATCTTCTGTCGGGAGCGGGTCGCGTGTCCAGCTGGGTGCTGTAATTAATCTGAAGTCCCCCTGCAGAACGTCAATACGCGTTGAGCGTGTTTTCAGGCCGCTCGGTGCGCTTTTGTCTTTCCGATGAGGAAAATTAGCGAGAATGTGTCAGGTGAGGGACGTGTAAAGGTCATTCTCTTCTGCCTGTGACACTTTTAGAAAGCTTGTTAAACCTGCAGCTTGTTCAGGGGTCAGCTTTTCACTCTACTGTTTTTCTTTGAGTGTTCGGAAGCACAATATACTGTTCCAGAGTTAGTTTAACGCTGCTGGCTAACAATAGATGTCGATTTTAAAGATGTCATTTGTTTTAACAATAAATAAATAAAGAAAGAATTGTAGTTTTGCATGTTATAACATTGTTTAATTTATTTAAGTTTGATTTATTGACAACTTTTAGTTTTAAGAAGACTTTTTCTGCCTAGTTAGAACTATTTTCTGGCTATAAATATATACAGTACTGTGCAAAATGTTTATAAATAAATATATATTTAATTAAGATTTATACAGGTGAATAAGTTATCATTCATTTGATGTATATTTTGTCATTTTTTTTTGTAATTTGTCATTATTTTGGTTTAATTGTTTAAGACATTGGGCGTGAAGCTGGTTGTCCTGGTTTGAGCTGCATTTGTAGCAATGTTGTTAGCAATATTATCTGAATCGACAGAATTGTGAATGCTAAAAAGTACAGATAGGTTTAATCCTTTATGCCACTCCTTCTGGAAAGGACTTCAGTGGTAAAAGTTTTCATTTTCAGCATGATAATGATTCACTAATTCCAGTGAAATCCTATTTGTAGAAAGAAAAGAGTTGATGAAACACAGACAGTCATGAAATGGCCTCCACAGGGCCCAGATCTGAATATTATAGAGTCTTTATGAGATCATCAGGACATAAAAAGAAAGATATGACACTCTAAACATCAGTAAGAACTCTGGAAAGTGCTAAAAGAAGTATTCTTAAATCTCGTATTACGATATAAGTCATTTCATATCCTGATAACGATATATATCACGATATAGTACCGTTTCTGTAAATTCAATCAATTAATGGTGATACTCAAAAATAAAGTATATAGTCAAAAATATGTAATAATAAAAACTTCTAAATGTAAACATTGTACTTTCATAATGGTTTCTGTCTGCATCTTTGTCGTCTCGTAATGTTGCGCTCTTATAAATTATGAGTATTACTGTAATTAATGTATTTTGTCACCGCGTAATAAATGATAAATATAAAAATTTAAATTAATAGATTTTTTATTTATTTTGTCTATAGGATATACAGTTGAAGTGAGAATTATCAGCCCCCCTGAATTATTAGCCCCCTCTGTTTAATTTTTTCCGCAATTTCGGCTTAACGGAGAGACGATTTTTTCAACGCATTTCTAAACATAACTGTTTTAATAACTCATCTCTAATAACTGATTTCTTTCATCTTTGCCATGATGACAGCACTTAATATTTGACTTGACATTTTTCAAGACACTTCTATACAGCTTAAAGTGACATTTAAAGGCTTAACTAGGTTAATTAGGTTAACTAGGCAGGTTAGAGTAATTAGGCAAGTTATTGTATATCGATGGTTTGTTCTGTAGGCTATCGAAAACAAATATAGATTAAAAGGGCTAATAATTTTTACCTTAAAATGTTTAAAAATATATATAAAAACAGTTTTTTTCTAGCCAAAATAAAACAAAGAATTTCTCTAGAAGAAAAAATATTATCAGACATACTGTGAAAATTTCCTTGCTCTGTTAAACATCATTTGGGAAATATTTATAAGGGGGAAAAAAATCAAAGGGGGCTAATAATTCTAACTTCAACCGTATATCGTCATATTGTACAGCCCTACGTAGGACTTGTTGGTATGACAGTCAGTTTAATTTCATTTACGAGACATGTATGAACGTGGTTATTAATGATAACAAAGCAATGTGATCCAGGTGACATGTGCTTTGTGAAATATATGTGTCTGTAATGGCTTTAAACCAACGATAATGGGCAAGATTGTAAATAATAGCATGTCCGGTGGATTTATGTTGTCATTATTCGGCCACTAAATCCTGATTATGATTTATCCCTTCAGGAAATGTTGTGATATCATAACAACAGTACGGCAGGAGTCTCTGGTTTTGGCTGATGTTCAGATTTTACGATGACGTGCCAGAGAAACTGACCACATGACCTACTGGTCGCTTGATTTACTCTAAAAGCTGTCAGCGTCCTCAGTGTCCCGACGCCGATTGGGTGATAGGTTAGTCACTAACGGTGTTAAATCATAAAAACAGCTCATGTGTTTCTATATCTAGGTGGCACATCTGCCCTGATGAGTCTTGAGCGGGTTCTTATTGGCTCCGAAAGTGGATTATCAGACTGCATGGGTGACGAAAGGACAATTTGTGGCGTCGCCTGTGAATTAGATTTGCAGCTCGATTATAGACGTGACCTCAACTCTTTCTAAAAGAACTATTACAGCTCTGCTGCTCAATGGTTTCGGGCACCTTATTGCTTTTATAACACCACCATAGGCTCACTTGAAATATGTGCTGTTTTTGGGTGAAATAAACACTAGGGGGGCTTTATGACAGCAAATAAGTGTTCCTTTTCAAACAAAGGATTTTACAGGGGCGTATTACTAATAAAAAAATTATTATTCGAAATACATCAACACCGAATGAATTGCTGAATGCAACTTGATGCCTATGATTTGTAATGCCTCATCTATCTATCTTCATATGAACAATTAGTGTGGTCAACGCTATCTCAAGGTAATTCGTAACTTTTTGATTTAGTGGCTAATTCGTATGAATTTTTACGATCTCATTCGTACAATTTAGTATGATTTGCTCATCCCCCAATGACGGTTTGGTTTAGGGGTGGGGTTTAGTGCCACGCCTCCTTTTAAAAAATGTAAATTTTCAAAAATTACGAAAGTTACGAAAATAGTTACATTTCCTCGTAAGATTAGGCTGGTCAGTTTGCACGGTATGATGTTTGTACTGGTGTTTGTTTGTTGTTTTGTAATGCAGTGCACTTCGATTTGACGTAAAAAGACGTAAAACTATGAGGTCTTACTGCATTTTTGAAATAGCTAGTGGTTTAATTTAGGGAAGGGTTTAGGTCAGTGGTTCGATAGGTGATCTGTATGAAAAGCACCACTGTGTTCGATATGGATGTGCATCTGAAACATAGCAAAATGTACCCAAGGTAACGTATTTCAGATTTTTTAAAAAGTAGGCAGCGCCCTCTAGTGGATTTGTCCTCAGAAACGTACAGTGAAACATACCCGAAGCAACATATTGTACTTTGCGTAAAAATGTATGCTGAGGCTTGTATTACTTGGCCTGGGATGTATAAAACTAACATAGGCTCATGCTGAAAACGTATCCCTATAGACATTTCTGGAGATCGCGAATTACTGTTCTTCTTTAAAACAAACACTATAGGTGGTATGACGCCGTTCCTTTCCGTGCTAGCAGCTGACCGCTTATCTCCCTATGGACGGCTTTCCCACTGTTACCAGTTTGTCCAGTAGCTCGCCTTGTACATCGGCAGACTTAAGACGAAGAGAGGAGTTGACTACGACGACAGGGTTCGAGTCTTGTAAATAACGGTTCCAAAAAGCTAGTATAACAAATACGAAAGTAAAAAATTAAATAAACAAGTAAATAACAGGGAATAAACAGGGAAACATCAATATGAATTGATGTTTACTTTAAACTTTAATTATATTGTTCTATTAAAATAATTTTTTTAAGGCAAGGCAAGGCAAGGCTAGGCAAGGCAAGGCAAGTTTATTTATATAGCACATTTCATACACAGTGGCAATTCAAAGTGCTTTACATAAACAGGAATAAAAGAAACAAGTATAAGAGAAATAAAAACAAATAATAGAAATGGTAAAAATAGAAATAAAATAAAATAAAATCTGATAAAATGTGTTATAAAAGAATTAAAAAGAAGAGAAAAACATAATAGTTTGATCTGTCGGACGTAGCACAGTGCTCATTCAGTAAAGGCACAGCTAAACAGATGTGTTTTCAGTCTTGATTTGAACGTGCCTAATGTTGGAGCACATCTGATCATTTCTGGAAGCTGATTCCAGCAGCGAGGGGCGTAGTAGCTGAAAGCCGATTCACCCTGCTTTGACTGAACTCTTGGGATTTCTAATCTATTTGATCCTAAAGATCTGAGTGATCTGTTAGGTTTGTATTCAGTGAGCATATCTATAATGTATTGAGGTCCTAGGCCATTTAGTGATTTATAGACCAGTAATAATACTTTAAAATCTATTCTGAATGTAACTGGGAGCCAGTGTAAAGACCTGAGGACAGGTGTGATGTGCTCTGATTTCCTAGTTCTGGTCAGAATTCTGGCCGCAGCGTTCTGGATGAGCTGCAACTGTCTGACTGTCTTTTTGGGAAGGCCAGTGAGGAGGCCGTTACAGTAATCCACCCTGCTGCTGATAAAAGCATGAACAAGTTTCTCTAAGTCTTCACTGGAAACAAAGCATCTAATTCTTGCAATGTTTTTGAGATGATAGTATGCTGATTTACTGACTGCTTTGACATGACTAAAGATTTAAAGATTTTGTCATCCTCCATAATTTTGTGGCTCAAAAGTATCGGTTCAGGCACCGTTTTGGCACCGGTACCGTTTTAAAAGTATCAATTTAGCACCAGTATCGAAATAACCCCAAACGATACCCAACCCTAGCTGTGAGGCAATTGTGCTGCGTCACCGTGCTGCCCCTCAAACACATACAGTAACTAAAAATATATTTAAATACAGAAAAATTAAGAATTTCCATGTGGTCACTTCATCTTTTTTCCCCCGTTTCATTACAAAAAACAGTTCTTCCCTAGTACTCAGAGCTGCTTTTTGACCCAGACTGCTAATATTCACTTCATCACATAATCAAAGAAATGATAAAATAGTCACACCCGCCCCGAATTCACACGAGAACCACACTTGGGTCTGTTTTCACACAAAAAGTTAAGCGACGCTTCTTTTATACGCAGGTTTAATTTCAGCTTCCTGTCTGTGTTTGAAGTCAGCCTGGCTCTAAAGTCGGGCCGGGCAGGAGTGCGCCGGCACCCCGATGATCCCTCATCAGTGCTCCCTAGAGGGATGGTTTGATTTCAATTAGAGAGCGTAGCGTTATCAGGCTCCTACCTCGAGCGCGGCAATAATTAGGATCTGACGGGCCGCACCGCATGCAGAACGACGGAGAAAAAAACCCTCCACGTTTCATTAGCGTCTGCGGAAGCGTCCCGCGTGCTGACATCAGCAGAGCCTCGCTGTGTTGTCGGCGTTCGCTTCTCATCTGAGCTTCAGCCGCAAAGACTCTTTTTGAATGGAGTTCTTGTCAGCCCCGGAGGCCGGCGCTCGGAAAAATCACACCAGCAGAAACTAGAGCATTAATAGAGTCTTGCTATCTGTATCTGTCATCTGCTTCTGAAAGAGAGGCTCCCAGTTTTTTTAACTTATATCGCAGACAATGCACTTTATGGCACAGATAAGACTGCTGGAGGTACATTATCATAAGGGGAACTCCAGCTTTTACATCTAAAGGGGGATTTTGATCACACAGATGCTTTTTTTTTGTTTTGCGATGATCAAGGACTCTTGTAAAGTCTCATGTTGAAAATTTTACTCAAGATTCATAAACAGCAATCCAATTAAAGGGCACCTATCATGTGAAATCAACCTTTCGATACTGCGTGTAGTAGAGTGTGTACACAGCCATATTACAGTGGTTTAAACACATAAAGTAACTTATTATTGTTTGTTAAATCAGGATCCAAATCCCACATGACAGGATTTGCAAAGAAACAGAATAGAAGATCAGTTTTGAATAGGGTTATAACACGTATTGTGTTTGGTGATTTTCAGCATTTTATTTATTTATTTATTTATTTATTTATTTATTTATTTATTTATTTATTTATTTATTTATTTATTTATTTATTTATTTATTCTTTCATTTATTTATTTATTTGTTTGTTTGTTTATTATTATTATTTTTGTCATTTTTATTTTATTTTATTTTAATACATTTTTTAATTGAATTTTGGTATGTGTTGCAGCCATAATATTAAAATTGTATTTAATTTATTAATTCATTTTCATTTTCTTTTCGGCTTAGTCCTTTTATTAATCCGGGGTCGCCACAGTGGAATGAACCGCCAACTTATCCAGCACATGTTTTACGCATTTAATTTAATTTAACTTAATTTAATTTAATTTAATTTTTAAAAATTTTATTTTTTGTGTTTTTTGAGATGTGTAGCGGCGGTGATCTTCAGCATTTAATTTTTTATTTTATTTTATTTTATTTTATTTTATTTTATTTTATTTTATTTTATTTTATTTTATTTTATTTTATTTTATTTTATTTTTGGTATGTGTAACAGCCGTGATCTTCAGCATTTAATTTAATTTAATTTAATTTTATTTTATTTTATTTTATTTTATTTTATTTTATTTTATTTTATTTTATTTTATTTTATTTTATTTTATTTTATTTTATTTTATTTTATTTTTGGTATGTGTAACAGCCGTGATCTTCAGCATTTAATTTAATTTTATTTAATTTAATTTTATTTTATTTTATTTTTAAATAATTTTATTTTATTTTATTTTATTTTATTTTATTTTATTTTATTTAATTTTATTTAATTTTATTTTATTTTATTTTATTTTATTTTATTTTATTTTATTTATTTATTTGTTTGTTATTTATTTTTAATTTTTTTTAATTTAATTTTATTTTATTTTATTTTATTTTATTTTATTTTATTTTATTTTATTTTAGTTTAGTTTAGTTTATTTTATTTTATTTTATTTTAGAATTTGAGATGTGTAGCAGCCATGATCTTCAGCATTTTATTTTATTTTATTATTTATTATTTTATTTAATTTTTTATTTATTTTATTATTTTATTGTATTATTTTTATTTATTTTTTATTTTATTTTTTTCATTCATTACATTTTTATTTTATTTTATTTTATTGTTTTATTATAGCACAGACGGGAGGTGCTGGAAGTACATTGTCATAAGGGGAACTCCAGCTTTTACATCTAAAGGAGGATTTTGATCATGCAGATGTTTTTTGCAACGATCAAGGTTCATTAGAAGACTCTTGTAAATTGCGTGCTGTCTGCAGATTGCGAACACACTGCCGTGTGCTCAATTGACCCATAATGGACGAACAAACATTTGCTGATTCTGCGCCAGATGTAAATTTGGTGTTTGGGCTCGGGTAAATGGAGCAAGCTGAAAACAGATGCGTTTTTACGTCAGAGTCTGTGTATTGTGGTGAATGTAAACGTACTCTTAATGATCTTTATGAGTGTCTTTTCTTCACGTGCAGTGATGGCAAATCAGTGGCAAATCACTTTTAGTTCCCTGCTGGTCATCAGTGCAGATGGAGAGGGCTGGCAGAGTGATGGGTGGTGTGGGGTTTGTGTAGCAGCAGTGACCGTCATCATTATTTTATTTTATTTTATTTTATTTTATTTTAGTTTAGTTTAGTTTAGTTTAGTTTAGTTTATTTTAGTTTAGTTTTTGGCCATTTTATTTTGTTTTATTTTATTTTACTTTAGTTTACTTTAATTTAGTTTTTGGCCATGATATATATATTTTTTTATTTTATTTTATTTTATTTTATTTTATTTTATTTTATTTTATTTTATTTTATTTTATTTTATTTTATTTTATTTTATTTTATTTTATTTTATTTTATTTTAGTTTAGTTTTTGGCCATTATATTTTTATTTTATTTCATTTTACTTTATTTTAGTTTAGTTTAGTTTAGTTTAGTTTAGTTTAGTTTAGTTCAGTTTTTGGCCATTATGTTTTTATTTTATTTTATTTTATTTTATTTTATTTTATTTTATTTTATTTTATTTTATTTTATTTTATTTTATTTTATTTTATTTTATTTTAGCTATTTTAATTTATTTTATTTTATTTTAGTTTAGTTTTTGGCCATTATATTTTTATTTTATTTCATTTTACTTTATTTTAGTTTAGTTTAGTTTAGTTTAGTTCAGTTTTTGGCCATTATGTTTTTATTTTATTTTATTTTATTTTATTTATTTATTTATTTATTTATTTATTTATTTATTTATTTATTTATTTATTTATTTATTTATTTATTTATTTATTTATTTATTTATTTATTTATTTTTTATTTTTTTTTATTTATTTATTTATTTTTTTATTTTTTTATTTATTTTTTTTTTTTTTTATTTTATTTTAGTTTACTTTAGTTTAGTTTTTGGCCATTATATATATATTTTATTTTATTTTATTTTATTTTATTTTATTTTATTTTATTTTATTTTATTTTATTTTATTTTATTTTATTTTTTTATTTTATTTTAGTTTATTTTAGTTTACTTTAGTTTTTGGCTATTTTGTTTTATTTTATTTTATTTTATTTTACTTTAGTTTACTTTAGTTTAGTTTTTGGCCATTATATATATATATTTTATTTTATTTTATTTTATTTTATTTTGTTTTGGCTATTTTATTTTATTTAGTCTATTTTATTTTATTTCGCTTTAATTGTGTAGCATTTTATTGTATTAAAAATATGTGTTGTGTTTCTATTAGGTGTTATTCAAAGCAATTTTTTCATAGCAATAAATAATAACGAAATAATATATTAAAGCTTTTTCAGTAGATTTTCAGATTTTGATAAATGAACTGTTCACTACAAGACGGCTCTAACAAAGTAAATAAGGTCAATTTATATTTTATTTTATTATAACTTAATTTATTTCATTAGTATTTATTTAAAGTATATGGTTTTTATAAGTACATGATTTAAACAACTCTAAATAGTTATTATTTATATGTCTGATAACAAACAATAATGAGTATATTTATTATTAATCATATATTATTATAGAAATATAATATTATGTTATAATATATTGATTATTATTATTATTATTATTATTATTATTATTATTATTATTATTATTATTATTATTATTATTATTATTATATTAGTATAAAAAATTATTTATTTACTCCCCATGTTCGCGTGGGTTTCCTCTGGGTGCTCCAGTTTCCCCCACAATCCAAAGACATGCGCTATAGATGAAGTGAATAAACTTTCGTGTATAAAGGGGTGTGTGTGTGTGTGTGTGTGTATGTGTGTGTGTGTGTGTGTGTGTGTGTGTGTGTGTGTGTAATGACTGTGTATAGGTGTTTCCCAGTACTGGTTTGCGGCTGGAAGGGCATCCGCTGCGTAAAACATTTGTGTAAAATCTTGATAAGTTGAATAGAATTATTATTATTATTATTATTATTATTATTATTATTAACTATTATTATTATTATTATTATTATTATTATTATTATTATTATTATTATTATTATTAAATATTATTATTAACTATTATTATTATTATTATTATTATTATTATTATTATTATTATTATTATTAACTATTATTATTATTATTATTATTATTAACTATTATTATTATTATTATTATTATTATTATTATTAACTATCATCAGTAGTAGTAGTTGTTGTAATAGCAGCATCATTTATATTATTTATAAAAAATCTGTGATCAGTGTTGAATGAGTGCAGATGGAGGAGGCTGGCAGCGCTCTGGGTGGCACTGGTTCCTGTTCATACGGCTCCCGCAGATGCTGACCTTCATCAGCTCCCATCCGCTAAAATCACAGCGCTGGATCTCGGCCCCCGGCGCTCTCCTTCTCCTATGCATCTCACATCGCAATTATGTATGTACCTGCCAGCGCTGTCTCTCCGCACGCATCCATCCCGCTTTCCTTCTCTCTCTATTCATCCCGCCCTTCACGCGACCATTAGTGCCAACAGCTTAGCGGGTTGTCCCGGAGCAAGGTGACACTGCACCAGGAAGTCCAGCTCTGGACTCCATTAGCGCCAGCGTTCCCGGGCCTCAATCCATCCGTACGACACTCATTTGTGTTATACTTACCAAGTGCATGCCTATTAGTTTCTGCTGCCCAAAGGATAGCTAAAATGCTAATGAGATATCTGTTTTTTTGAATGCAGAACAAATTGACATTTCTTTAAGGTAATCTCATTATGTCTCATGTTGAATTTCTCAAGATTTTACTCAAATATGGCCAGATTCATAAACAGCAATCCAATTAAAGTGCTCATATCATGCAAAATCAACCTTGCGTGTACAGCTGTATTATGCCTCATTCACACTAGCAGTGACTTTGTAGCTGCCTGTCGCTATAGGTGGCGATCTGCAGCAAACGCAGGTCTGCATAGGTCTACAGCGCGGAGAATACAACCGGTGGCCAATGAGCGAGCTGAGAGAAGATCACGTGAGCTTACTTAAACACAACTGATTGACCATTGCGTTCACATGCTCAACAAAAATGACTGTGATTGGCTGTGAAGGTCATCGGTTTAGCACTCTTCATCGCCGTTCATGGCGTTCATTTTGTTCCATTGAAAAAAAAAGATCAGAATAATAATCATGATGCAATAATGACAATTATGTTTATGACAGGTTTATGACATAGTCTTGATAATGTTAAGCTGTCATAACAAAGGCATCTCAAACAATACCATAACTGAACTAATGACACCTAATGACAGTTGTCATACGCATGCATAACATCTTGTCTATATTCATGACAGTCTTATAAACACCCCTTCAAGTAAAGTTATGAATTTTCCTGATCTAAAAATTGCCTTAATGTCTCGTTTCTTCTTAACGAGATTTGCAGATAAAATTGACCTCAGTTGTATTTCACATAGATAATGATAATTAACCAATTTATATGTTTTTTTCTTTCTTTCTGTGTCGCAACAGAGTCATTAATAATTGTTTAGTTTCTCCTCTAAAGTTGAACACAACTAAGATCGTCATTGACCCTTGCGAACTGTATCCTGCACACAGATTTTACAGCTTCGCGGCACCGAAATCCACTCGGAGACTGATTAATTGCGCAGTTCCCGGAGTGCCGTAGTGAACTTGAGAGTGCTTGAAAGCTGGCAGATGGTGCGAACTCGAGTGGATTTCAAGGAAGTTTGGAGCTGAGAGTCGCTCGTGTCTGTGCATCCAGATCCAAGCACACTCGGATGGTTTTCCTTTAACACCCGGCGGAGCTTTAGATCTGTGTTTGTGTACGTCCCCATTCCCTGATGTCCTGATGTCAACGTCTCAAATGTCCGCGCGCACACATTCCTGTGGCATCGCTGCACACGAGCAGAGTGATGAATTACTTTTAATAAAGCAAACACAGTTGTTTCGTGTCCAGATCAATCTTTCTCTCGGTTGCCATGCCAGCCATTGTCACAAGTAATTGCTTAAACCCCTTGTCGTATGAAATAGGGCTCTTTCGGAAGAAAGCTGAACTTGCAGCGGCCTCAATTTCCTACTCCAGTGCTCTCTGCGCTGCAGCGGTGTCCGCAGGGGACGGCTGGGCTGGATGCTATATCCTTACCATCATGTTGGCGCCCATTCAGTACGGCACCCTGCAGCTTTGTGGATGCGCTGAGGGGACATTCCCTGGTGCTCGTTCTCGTTTGAGCAGGTGGGATACTGACACGGCATGTGTGCTTCTCAGGTGAAGATGTATCCAGCTGCAGGTCTATAGACCCACACTTTTTTAGGTCATTAGATCGGGGACCCACACTAACCCTAACTCTACAGTACACGAATGACTACGAATGAATCTGATTTTGTTTTATTGATATTTTAATCAATATAATGAATCGCATGACTGTAGCTGATGAGATATTTAGGTCATGTTTGTTCAATCTATGGACCCTTGTTACAATCCTTGATGGAAATATGTCCAAGGCGTAACATTGAGATGACCAAAAGAATAAACTAATGGTAAAGGTGGCAAGAGAAACACAAGTTAGCACCGCAAAAGTTTTATTGCTCCCACAAACTATATATTTACAATATGTACCAACAATAATAATATAATAATACATTTGAAAAAACAAGACAAATGGGAACTGAAAGTTGCGCTAGAAAATCAAAGAAAGAAATATAGCATGTAACAATAAATTTTGAGGCTGACCGCATTGTGATGTAACAGTGAAGTTTTCTCTGCCCACCAGATTGATTGACATGCGCATATTATCATGTCTCAGTATTGACGCTTATTTTCATGTCCATAGGACAGGATTTGCTAAGAAACTAGGATTAAAAGATCTGTTCCAACTAGGGTTAATAGAAGTATCGAATTTGGTACCAATCGGTACTGAAATTTAATGTCCATTAAATGGCTAACATTCTATTTGCCTATTCGTTTTTGCTGCCCAAAGGACAGAAATAAGTGCTAATGACATATAATTGATTTGAATGCAGAACAATTTGACATTTCTTAAAGGTAATCTCATTATGTCTCATGTTGAATTTCTCAAGATTTTACTCAAATATGCCATGATTCATGAACAGCAATTCAATTAAAGGGCACCTATTATGTGAAATCAACCTTTGAATACTACATGTGTGTAGTATAGTGTGTACAGAGCAGTATTAAATTAATGTTAAATCAGGATACAAATCCCAGACATGTTGAAGGTGAAGGTATTGGTATGTGTGTTTCATGCAGTATATTCATAACCATTTCAAAAAATATTGGGCGTCGTGAGTCACTGGCATTGTTATTTTGAGGGTCGTGGGCTGAAAGGTTTGGCAACCCCTGGTCTAGACCTATCTCAACCCTAAACCTACTCCTTCCAGTAAGCAGACAAGTTATATGAATGTCTACCTTAACCCTAACCCTACTCCTTACAGTAACTTGTTATGCTTTATTAATGTAAATACTCACCCCATCCCTTAACCTACCCCTTACATTACCCTGTTAAGTTTTATAAATGTCTACCCTAACCTTAACTCTACCCCTTACAGTAATGAAAAACTGTATTTATTGTTGTACCACATCCCCAAATTTACTCTATATGCATGTACACATTCTCATTAGCAGCAGATGTAACACTTCTAGCTATAATCAAACTACTCGCGGCATAAGTTCCTCCCACTTGGAAGCCTGGATCTAGTGTGGCCTGAAACGTGTGGTTATCGCTGGATATTATTGTCTCAGGCTGCCGTCCTGCACCGGGGTCAGGTGACAAGTAGTCTCCAGCTGGCATGAAAGCACACTCGTTTGTCTCCTTTGAAACGCTTGCAAAGAGCAGATTAATGGCGTTTGATTAGCTTCCCACAGGATTCCAGATTAATATTCATGCAGATTAGCCTTGTTATTTTGGGCTGCGCCTTCATGCTATGAACAGTTGGTGACGGCAGTTTCAATTAAGGTTTGTTGTTTGGTTTGTCGTGTCTTAATCTCGCTGCAGGTGGACTCGAAAAACAGCCTATACCTCTAAACAAGATCTGATCAAAAGGGTTAGCGAGCCGAGAGTTAAATTTTATATTATTGTATAGCTTTACAGTACTTTAATGATAAATATTAAATATTAAATAAGTAATTATACTACTACTACTACTAATAATAATAATATTCACAATAATTAAAATGTGTTGTTATTTTATTATTTTTTATTGTTTTTGTCGCTGTTATTATTGACTAAAATTAGTAGTAACAGCAGCAGTAGTAGTGCTGGTGGGTCTATATAAATTTATAACCGCTATATAAACCCCTATATACATTTCTGGCGAGCGCCAAATACGTCCCAGGAGCTACGTTTTTTTTTTTGCAGTTTTTGCAGAATCCACCAGAGGCGCTGTGTACGATTTTTGAGATCTCAAATTTCTCTCGTGAGTGCCATTCGTGCCTGCTGTTCTCGAGTAAATCCACCAGAGGCCGCTGTCGACTAACTGACTGACTGACTGATCAATCGACTGACCCACCCTTCTCCTTGCCTAAACCCAATCAAGTGTTTTCAAAATCACAGATTGACCCGCCCACCCACTTCCCTAAACCCAACCGATGGTTTTAAAAAGAAATGCAGAAAAATAAAAGCCCTCGCCTGATTTTTACCACATTCTCACCCTGTTATTTACTTGTTTATTATATTTTTTGGCTTCTGTTTTTGTCTTACTCGCTTTCTGGAACCATTCTTTGTCAGACTCCAACTCTGTCGTTGTGGTCAACTCCTCTCTGCGTCTCGAATCCGCCGACAAAAATGAACAAACTGATAACACCAGAAAGCTGTCCATACAGAGGTAAGCGGTCAGCTGGTTAGCGTGAAAACGTCATACCACCCCTTAGCATTCGTTTTAAAGACAAAATGCAGCCATATGTACTTCTGGCTACATAATTCGTGATCTCCAGAAATGTATTTAGGGATACCTTTTCAGAATGAGCCAATGTTGAATATATTCTGCTAGATATATGTTTTTCAATATAAAAGCAGGGGTCAGATTTATAAAATTTGCATAGAAACCTACCTAAAAGTCAACGGACACTTCATAGAATAAATCAACCAGAGTGTTTTTAATGTATTTATTAATAATTATGGCTCATAAGAAGATTTAAAGTGGTTAAATTTAATCAATATTTAAGTTATATATGTTAACTAAGAGGCAACGCAGTGGCGCAGTAGGTAGTGCTGTCGCCTCACAGCAAGAAAGTCGCTGAAAGTTCGAGCCTCGGCTGGGTCAGTTGGCGTTTCGGTGTGGAGTTTACATGTTCTCCCTGCGTTCATGTGGGGTTCCTCCAGGTGCTCCGGTTTCCCCTACAGTCCAAAGACATGCGGAACAGGTGAATTGGGTAGGGTAAATTGTCCGTAGCGAATGAGTGTGTGTGGATGTTTCCCAGAGATGGGTTGTGGCTGGAAGGGCATCCGCTGCGTAACACATGTGCTGGATAAGTTGGTGGTTCATTCCACTGTGGTGACCCCAGATTAATAAAGGGACTAAGCCAAAAAGAAAATGAATGAATGAATGAATAAAAATGTTTTACTATATGTATATACATGTATGTATATATATATATATATATATATATATATATATATATATATATATATATATATATATATATATATACCAGTGTTGGGCAGTTTATCTACAGCTGCGCATATTCTTTCGTCAATTTTTGCGTGGGAAGTGGCGTACAAGTATTTTTGTCCCCGTTTTGTGTATATGCCACATTTATAAATGAAACTCCGAATTATTGATGAAATAAGAAAAAATACTGTTCAAATTCTCCACAGTAAGGCCAAGAGTGTGTGTTAATGTTTGTTTTTACCATTAGACTTTGTCACCTTTGTTTGATTTAACCTGAAGGTGCCTGTTGCCGGCCGCTGTACCACTTTTAGCCTGTGGCTAATGACAACTCTTACAAATTACACTTTTAAAAAACTGAAAGCAGGGGGAAAAACTGGGTCGGCTTTACCCTGAGAATGCTTTACATGGCAGACAAATGTCAGCTTAGCAAGTAGCCTAAGACCAAGTCGATCGACTTGCCTAGAAGTTAGTTAAATTAGCGGTTCTATATTTATACCACTGCATGTGTTGCGAATTAGGCTGCGTTTGTCTGCTAATCGCATGGGAGATCTGAGTGCGAACATTCCACGCTAGCTGGAAACAGAGCTGCTGGACAATCACCAGCCATAAGGGGTGAATATAAAATCTGCCCCAGTTCTCTCTCTCACAGCAGCATTTTCCTCTCTTTTTCTCTCCAGCGCTAACATTTTTGTGCAGATCGGTTGTTTACGTGTTAGTGGACGCACAAGCTAAACATCTGCTATTTTAGTGTCCCTCGGTTTCCTGTTTCTCAGTGTCACTCAAGTTCAGTTTAGCGTTCTGTGTTTGTAATCATCTCACAGGCGGGCGGCCATGTTGTCCATGTGCTTCGGGTTTATAACTCCTTATATGTAGCGAGTGAGAGTAAATGATTTGTTTGCTAATACTCCACATTTACACAGTGACTTCATCCTCTTAGCAAACAAATGCCATCAGTAAACTAGTGTTTTATATTATTTTCTATAATGATAAGATGTTTTCCAGGGCTTTGCTATGTTTTTACAATAGTTTTTGTTGAGTGTTTGTTAGCTTGAGAAGTTATTGTGTGCCAGGATTTTAAGCTGTTTCTTGAGTGCCTTGAGTGTGTGTTAGCATGCTGCTATGTGGTTATTTTAGATTGGGGAGGCCACTGCTGAGGCTGTTTACACCTGGTCACTTCATGTTTTTTTCTGATTGGATAGCTATACGGTCATGAAAAAAGGGCAGGTGTAAATGGCTTGTAGATGGCTGTAGTAGGTGTTAATATTAGTAGCATTAGCTTACTAGCTTACTGTAGACCAGCGGTTTGCAATTCATGTATATATGAGTTTTCTAAATTCTGTAATTTTTTTTTTATGTCTGCCTATTAAAACACACCTGATCTTTTACAAAAGAGAGACATCTAAAATGTGTGCTGTTAGGTACTTCACGGCCAGGTTTGGCCGTCACTGATCTAGGTGAAAATTACCTTGCAATGAGGGTTGATAGGGAGAATGTGAGCATGTTGTTATAGTGTACAATGTGTTTGTTTATTTTTTGACTGTTTGGCGCCATCTTGTGACTGAATAATATGTAGGTTAGTGTATGCTCCATTCAGCCGTTTTTGTTTCTGTCAGCTTTGCCTTCAATTAAATATTTAATAAACTAATATGGCTCAGAACAATGTTTAATGTCTAATTTTTATGTTTTGTGGTAGGTAGCCATACACTTAGCCTGAAAAAGTATATCATGGCATTTGTTATTTCATGTTATTACATGACT
Organism: Danio aesculapii; assembly: GCF_903798145.1. NCBI lineage: Eukaryota > Metazoa > Chordata > Actinopteri > Cypriniformes > Danionidae > Danio > Danio aesculapii. Next base: position 5,071,936 of record NC_079444.1, on the reverse strand, counting down.
GTCTGGAATACTTGATTTTGATTGGTCAGTCACGACATTCTAAGCTATGCTATTCTCAAATATCTATCGTTGAAACTAATAGCACAGGCTCATCCAGCTAGTTCAAATCATCTACCCTCAGTGAATACTGTATGTTCACATCTATATGTTTGTCTGCTTGGCACCATCTTGTGAACGAACAATATGTAGGTTAGTGTATGCTTCGTTCAGCCATTTTGTTTCTGTCAGCTTTGCGTTTAATTAAAGAGTTAATAAACTATTACAACTCAGAGCAATGTTTAGTGTCTAATTTTTATGTTTTGTGATAAGTAGTCATGTAGTAAGCCAGATAAAGTATATCCAGGCAGTTTGTTTTTGCATATTATTACATGACTTTATTCTGATTGGTCAGTTACAACATTCTAAGCTCTAGTTATTCTCAAATATCTATCATTGAAAAAAATAGCAAAGGCTCATCCAGCTACTTCAAATCATCTACCGTTTGGCACCATCTTGTGACTAATATGTAGGTTAGTGTATGCTCTGTTCAGCCATTTTTGTCTGTCAGCTTTGCTTTTAATTAAAGAATTAATAAAGTATTATGACTCAGAACAATGTTGTGTGTCAAATGCTTACGTTTTGTGGTAAGTAGCTATGTGATGAGTCGGATAAAGTATATCCATGCGATTGTTATTGAGTATTGTTACACAACTGTCTGGAATACTTGATTCTGATTGGTCAGTCAGGACATTTCAAGGTATGCTATTCCCAAATAACAACCACTAAAAACTAATAAGACACATTCATCCATGTACTTCAAATCATCTAGAGCTTCAGTGAATGTTTTCACATGCATATGTATACTCGTCTGTCACACTGCTGTTGTTGACTGTTTGGTGCCATCTTGTGACTGAATAATACGTAGGTTAGTGAATACTCTATATAGCCATTTTTGTTTCTGTCCGCTTTGCCTTTAAATAAATAAATAAATAATAAACTATTGCGACACGGAACAATGTTTAGTGTCTAATGTTTTGTGGTAAGTAGTCATGTAATAAGCCAGAAAAAATATATCCTGGCAGTTGTTTCCTATTATGACATGGCTGTCTGAAATACTGAAATTCTGATTGGTCAGTCACAACATTCTAAATTATGTTATTCCCAAAAGATCTATCGTTAAAAATAATAGCACAGACTCATCCAGCTAGTTAAAATCATCAACCATTAGTGAGTATGTTCACATCTATATGTTTGTCTGTCTGTTTGGCGCCATCTTGTGACTGAATATGTAGATTAGTGTATTCTCCGTTTAGCCATTTTTGTTTGTCAGCTTTGTCTTTAATTTTAAGAGTTAATAAACTTTTACGAGATCAATGTTGTGTGTCAAATGCAAACGTTTTGTGGTAAGTAGCTATGTAATAAGTCGGATAAAGTATATCCAGGCAGTTGTTATTAAGTATTGTTACACAACTGTCTGGAATACTTAATTCTGATTGGTCAGTCAGAACAATCCAAGGTATGTTATTCTCAAATAACAACCATTGAAACTAATAACACACACTCATCCAAGTACTTCAAATCATCAAGACCTTCAGTTAATACTTTCACATTCATATGTATACTCGTCTGTCACACCACTGTTTTTGATTGTTTGGCGCCATCTTGTGACTGAATAGTATAAATAAGTTAGTGTATGCTCCGTTCAGCCATTTTTGTTTCTGTCAGCTTTGCCTTTAATTAAAGAGTTAATAAACTATTTCGACTCAGAACAAAGTTTTGTGTCTAACGTTTACGTTTTGTGGCAAGTATCTATGTAATAAGCACTATAAAGTGCATACAGGTACTTGGTTTGAGTGGATAAGCAATACAGTCCAACACGACAGGCTTTATTCAGCAATAACAACCCTCTGTATGCTTAGGTAATACATTGCTCTGGGGTTGCTATGGTGTTTTATGTGGTAGCTAACATGCTTTGCATTGTTAAAACTTAGGTGTGGGATTGCTAAGGTCTTTTTGTGGTTGTTCTACAGTGTTTTGAATGATAGTAATTGCTACAAAGTCGTTAGGGTGGGGCTTTGTGAGGGGCTGTTAGCACGGTGCTAGGATGTTCTGGATGGCTGATTATTGGCTCAGTTTGGCTACAAAGGTATTATTCATGTCTGTTGCACAACCAATCAAATGGGGTTTGTTTTAATCCCCTACCTCAAGTATGAGCAACAGTGCTTGACTTCCCGAATAGCTCTAATGCTAATGCAAGTGCGAATGCAGTGATTGTTTAAAATACTAATCCCGTGAGCGGCTCCATGAGAATTGGTGGTGATTGTTTCATAATGAAATCTAATTAAGGTTAATAAAGTGGATGAGAGGTGAGACGCAGTACTCTGTGTGAGATACACAACATTACGGGCTCGATGACTTCATAGAAATGCCTTCAGGCTTTTTTCTTTTGAAAGATTTGTGCCGCGTCTTGACGTCGGCATTCACTGTTAAGATAAAAGTCAGTGGATCTCGCTCAATCTGTTTCGACTCGTCTCACAGCGCTGCTGATGCAGCTCTTCTAAAGTCTCTTTAATTCCCACATTTATGTTTAATACTGAATTCATTTTTAACTACTTCTGCTGATGCGCTGCTTTGTAGGGAAACTTACTGTAAAGCATCCCGGAAAGATTTCCACGAATACCAGTGAAAATATGAAACAAGGTCGACTTGAGCTTCTTTTAATGATGCATTCCTATGAAATTTAATGTTTTAAGGAATGTGGGAAACTGGAAATGACATTATAAAACTGTGTTTGAAGATCGCCTTATTGAACATCATTCTTTGTATTTTTTTAATTCCAATATAATGTTACAATAATATCAGCTTATTAAGTTGTGACGTATGAAAAACTGTTTCCAAGTCTCTAAGCCGCTACTCATTTGAATTAAGAAAATATTAGTTTATGACCACTTTTTAGTCGTATCACACATTTAAGTGAATTTCTTATAAAATCATATACACAACAGTCTCTAGACTAGTTGCATCGTTTTATAGTTCATATAATGTAGTTTTTGACCATCGGATATTAGGCATGGCTATATATATATATATATATATATATATATATATATATATATATATATATATATATATATATATATCGGAAAGTAATACATTGCTTTGTAAATGTTTATTGTTACCATTTGATGAGCCTCCCCACACACTTTGATATGATGCTTAGACCCGGAAGTGGCATCACGTGATGTTATACTTAACAAGCGGATACATTTAAAACAAGTACACAAAATACATAGTGCCACTTTCACAATTCACATACTTATTAACACAAAATTTACTTCAATTAAAAATGTATTACATTCGTCATTAAACAATATTGTTTACTTTAAAATACCACAGCAAATGTGGTGAAGAAATGGTTAGTACACAAACAAATGTACCTTTTACAATGGCCCAGCCAGAGCCCTGACTTAAATACAATTGAGAATCTGTGGAGGGAGCTAAAGATCAAGTTGATGGCAAGGAGACCCTCCAACCTGAAAGAGTAAGGTCTCTAAAGATGAATGGGCAAAATGGGCTATATATATATATATATATATATATATATATATATATATATATATATATATATATATATATATATATATATATATATATATATATATATATATATATATATATATATATATATTGTCTATGTATAATTTATTGAAATACATATATATACAACTATACTATAATTATATCATTAGTATATTATTATATAGTAATAATATAGTATATTTCTATACTATCCAATTAAAAAAAAAAATTAGAAAAGGTGACCAGTGCTTTTATAGAAGTCATCCTTTGCATGACCATATGTTCCAATATTAAATTCAATTTCAGGAAATGATCCTAACAAATAAAACAAAGGAGATATTGGTATTTCTGTGCCTAGTATTACATTAAGTTTAGATTACATATAAACTTATATATATATAAGGGTTGGGCAATGTTGACCAATTTGGCATCATACAATATCTAATGTGAAACATTGCAATGGACGATGGCATCATCATTGTAGGCGGCGGTGAATTACTTATTTATGAATAATTTATTAATTCATAATAAATTAATTATTTGTAGCCTAATATTTCAACTACCTGACCTGCATAGTTTTTGTTTTACATATAACCAAATCATAAATAAATAAAGATAAATTACACACAAATTACCACCTGTCAATCATTTTTTTCTACGGGGCATGAATAGGCAGAGTGATCTGTGTCGTCATAATGGCGTCGACAAACTTGGTTGTTAAAAAAGGTGCACAACCAACAGTATCTGAGGTTTACACTAAAATTACTAAGTACAAGCGGGAAAGCGAAAGATTGAAGCAGTGTACTGACGTGGTGACACGTTACCTGCTAGATTCAAAAGACCGAAGAGTCGTTAGATAGAGACAAGATTAATTAATTATCACATTTAACAACTATAGTGAGATGCCATCCAGCGGTACATCCTTGATAAACTGTCCGACTTGCACTGCTCTCCGGGCTGACTGCTGGAGTTTGTGTGTGTGGTCACATGATGTGCGTTTTCAGCGGTATAGTGTGGACGGACAGATCTTTTCAGAAATGCTAGATGAAACGCCAGTGTGGACGTGAATCGTTTTCGGTTCTAAAATGTCATTTTACAACTAAGCTGTATTAGTGTAAATGGGGACTAAGTGTGTATTTTTTGCGAGCAGGTTGGTGCTGCGAAGGGGGCGGGGCAGAGGATCGCGATGCTGGCTCAGCATCATGATGTCTATTGGCCATCGGCGATGGATGATGGCATCCTCTATCCACCCAACCCTAATATATATATATATATGATTGTGTATATCAAGCCAAAAATTACTCAAATTATGACTTAATAGTAACTTTTCAATACAAAGCAAAAGTGGGGAAGAAATGGTTTGCGGACAAAACCATTGTTTTTCAGTGGCCCAGCCAGAGTCCTGACTTAAATCCAAATGAGAAACTGTGGAGGGAGCTAAAGATCAGGTTAATGGCAAGGAAACCCTGAATAAACCCTCCAACCTGAAAGAGTTGGAGCTCATCGCTAAAGATGAATGGGCAAAATGGACTTTTTTTATTGATATTTGATAAGGGTATGAATGTATTGCATATAAATATATTGTAAATATGTATTATGTATAACAAGAAATAATATATCATTCGTATTTTATTAATAATTCCTCCAATCCTAAAAAAAATCTAAAAAGATCTAATCTCTGAAGATCTAATGCTTTCATAAAAGTCATCCTTTTCATGAACATATGTTCTAATAATAAATTCAACCAATAATCAGTTTTTTTTTAAAATTATTAATAGTTTTCTAGTGTTGGAGAATGTATATTTTTATATATTGTGTACAACATCCATTTCAGAAAATGAGCCTAACCAACAAAGCAATGGAGGCATTGGTATTTCTGTGCACACATAGTATTTTCTTCCTTTCTCAGCAGTCATATGTTGCAGTTATGTTCTCAGGTGGATCATCTGAGAAGGTAATGTAAGAAAGGTCAGCATTCATCCTACATCATGTTCCCAAGAGATTTTGTGAAGGAAAAGAAGGTTAGCATGCAACATTTACCACGTCGCTGACACGCTTCTGCAGAGTGTTGCACGCTTTCCTGTTTTTGCGCTAAATGTACTCTCTGGAAGGTACAAAAACAAAGCAGAGCTGTTGAGAAGCAAGCTTGAAAAGTTGGCACTTCTCAGAAAAACTTCCCACCAGATGTCTAAGACTTTTGATGAATCAGTCGCTGCACTCACTTTGATGGTTGCACTGTAAACACACTTTTTTCGTAGCTGTTCCCCACTCATGACAGACAGTGTTGGCGAAGCTGCCATCCGCCCTTGATTAATGCCGTTAACAATCAATAAGTGAAGCATCTGCTAATCCGCAAAGCTGGCGTAGTCGTTGCGTTATGAACACTCTTATTTACCCATGAACCCCGGATTTGACGATCTGAACATGAAATGTAGGAGGGCTGCACAATATATTGTTTCAGAGTTGATACCGTAGTGTGTGCATTCGCAATAGTCACACCGCAGGACATGCAATGTTAAGGTGGGATTATAGTTACAAAGCAGTCACAAAGTTTATCATTCGCATGTGTTTTAAGGCTTGTGATGAACATTTCAGAAGAGTTTAAAGCATTCAGGCTCTAGAAATAATGTTGTTTGTTACTTTAATTCAGGGGCGACGCGGTGGCACAGTAGGTAGTGCTGTCGCCATACACCAAGGAGGTCACTGGTTCGAGCCTCGGCTAGAATTGGGTAAGCTAAAATTGTCTGTAGTGTATGAGTGTGGATGGATGTTTCCCAGAGATGGGTTGCAGCTGGAAGGGCATCCGCTGCGTAAAACATGCGCTGGATGAGTTGGCGGTTCATTTTGCTGTGGCGAACCCGGATTAATAAAGAGACTAAGCCGAAAAGAAAATGAATGAATGTTACTTTAATAAAGGTTGATTTTGTTGAATTACTTATACAATAGGCCTTTTTCACAGACGGTCGAACGCACATCCGGTAGAGCGATAGTTGCGTATCCATACTTCCGGCCGGAGCATCAGAGTCCATGCATCATGCATGAGTGCATGAGTCAAATAAAGCCTGTTGCCCTCCCTTAAGATATTCATCCATGAACGTACAGAAATACTAAAGGTCCAGGTTCCCTCTCATCAAATATTTATTTCATCGCATATTTATTATGCATTTACATATTATACATGTATTTAAACATTTATTATTATATACATTAGCTCCCTTATATCTCTCAATATATATATATATATATATATATATATATATATATATATATATATATATATATATATATATATTTATATATATATATATATATATATATATATTGTGTATATCAAGCCAAAAATTACTCAAATTATGACTTAATAGTAACTTTTCAATACAAAGCAAAAGTGGTGAAGAAATGGTTAGCAGACAAAACCATTGTTTTGCAGTGGCCCAGCCAGAGTCCTGACTTAAATTCAAATGAGAATCTTTGGAGGGAGCTAAAGATCAGGTTAATGGCAAGGAAACCCTGAATAAACCCTCCAACCTGAAAGAGTTGGAGCTCATCGCTAAAGATGAATGGGCAAAATAGACTTTTTTATTGATATTTGATAAGGGTATGAATGTAAATATAAATGTATTGTAAATATGTATTTACAGATCCTCATCCCAATGAATCCAAACTAATTCCTTTTTTTTTTCCAAATACAGCTTTTCAAGCTGTCTGGTGAAATTGTAAACACATTGTGTATATATTTGTATTTAAACAGGGGATGAATAATTTGAATCAAATGAATTATATAAATTATTAATTATTTCAGGATTGACTATATATATATATATATATATATATATATAGTCCGTGTCTCAAAAAAATCCAAGCGAAATGAATTCTGTCTAAATTCTGTCCAACTTTAAATATACTTTGTTATTAGATGGCAAATAGCTGAGATTGTTTGATAAGTATACGTTTTCCACGACACCTGATTTATATCACCGCTTTAAACAATGATAACCCAAATATTGACAGAACGCTTCAATTTTATTACTTGCGTTGTTACTTGTATTAGTTAACTGGGGGCTCGGTGGTGCAGCATCATATGATTGATGGCAGTTTTCCAGGAGCAAAAACAAAATGGAGAGTGGTGGGAGGAATATGGGAGACTCCCTGGGCATTTCTTCGAGGCATATTTAAATTTTTTTTCTACGTAACTTGCGAGAGTGAGACCGCCCTCTGGCTTTCTGGAGGAGATTCATATCACCGTACACCATACATACACTACAATGGCAGCTTTTGCTAAATCTCAATCATAAGTAGTTTTATAAATAGACTGCACCAAAATATATGACCTTGGAGGTGTGAGAGGGCAATGTTGAGTAGGCTGATGAGTCGACCAGGGGTTAGGTGGTGCAGTGTCATACGAATTACAAAGTTTTTCCGGGAGCAATCACAAAATGGAGGGTGGCAGGAGAAGTACGGGAGACTCCCGGGGCATTTCTTCGAGGCATATTTTTGTTTTGTTTTTTATTATACAACTTGCAAGAGTGAGAGCGCCCTCTGGCTCTCTGGAGATGATTTGCTACTGATCATAGCACCATACACCATACATACACTACAATGACAACTTTTGCTAAATCGCAATCATAAGTAGTTTTATAAATAGACTGTACCAAAATTTAAATACGGGAGACTCCCGGATAAAAAAAAAAGGGTGAAGTGTTGTCAGGTATATACCCCAGGAGTTTTTCAGCACTTTTCCGTTCTCCTTCCAAACGTTCTGGCATCAGAAACAGCGCAATTAACATCAGTGCACATGCTCATCTCGTCTGTCTGACGCTGATTCCACAGACAGGTGTGATTACAATAGTAGGTTTCTTCGCCGTTTTTTGGGGGGGGTCCATCATTGTGCAGCATGAGGAAGATGTGACAAGCGGTGAATGCCGAATGCGCATTGATTACGGTCCTGAAGTGTGACCTTTTTTCAGCGCATCCGTTCACAGTTGTGTGAATCGTCGATCGATGGCGCCCGGCGCTGGCACGCATGTGATTGCACAGTAAATGTGTTTTGCCCACCAGCTGAGATTCAGTTGGATGGGTTTGTCATATTACACTTTTTACAGCCTCTCTGTACAGAAAAGTGTTCTCTGATGTGTTTGTGTTTGTATTGTTTTGATTTATTATCTAGAAATGACCATGCTGCTAACTTAAGCACACCGTAAAAAAATGTATTGACAAAAAGTCATGACAACAAATATTTTTATGCTAGTTTAACTTATTTTAATAAAATAATCACGTTTCAGCTAAATTATTTAAGTCATACAAAGCTTTACTTAATATTTATAGTCAGTTTGATTGATGTAAGTTATGATGACTAGAAAAGTTCATTTGTTTCAACTTAATTTTTTTTTTAAGTGTAGCAGTGACAGTACACTGAAAAATACGATTCAATTTCCTTGGATTTACTCAATTTATTTTAGTTAAGTGGTTGTAAACTATTTATTTGGGCTGAATGTAAACAAACAAATTAAGTTGAACATTACTAAATTTAATTTGTTTGTTTAAATTCAACACATATAAATAGTGTGCAGCCATTTTACAGGCATTTTTTTTTCCCCAGTGTTGTTGTAGGCTTTGCGCACATAATATAACTTAACAACTCAATTCAAGCAAGTAAATAAACTGATTCACTGAATCAGTTTTTAATGTGTCATAAATTGCTTCTATAGATTATTTTAATTCATTGTTGTGAATCAAATTAGTTTAAGGGAATGATTTACAGTGTTTAATTACATAATTAAATGATATCATGACTACTTTTCTAATTACTTTGTCTGGAAAGTAACTGATTTACCCTACAAATCTCAATGCATAAATAATAAAAAGTAAATACATAAATATGAATTTGAGTCAAATATTATGTATTTAGGTATATTTAAAAAAAATGTTCGTTGAACATCGTATGTAGAGCAGCATGGTGGCGCAGTGGTTAATAATATCGCCTCACAGCAAGAAGGTCGCTGATTTGAGTCCCGGCTGGGCCAGTTGGCGTCTCTGTGTGGAGTTTGCATGTTCTCCCCGTGTTGGAGTGGGTTTCCCCCACAGTCCAAAGACATGCGGTATAGGTGAACTGAATAAGCTAAATTGTTCGTAGTGTATGTGTGTCAATGCTAGTGTTTGGGTGTTTCCCAGTACGGGGTTGCAGCTAGAAGGGCATCTGCTGTGTAAAATGTATGCTGTATAAGTTTGCGGTTCATTCCGCTGTGGGACCCCGGATTAATAAAGTAACTAGGCTAAGGGAAAATTAATAAATGATTGAGTAAACATTGTATGTATTAACACAATTCAAATTATTGGCAACATATATCATACCTAATGTTGACATTATTTTTCTACTTTTTAATTGTTAATTTTTGCAAATGTCAGACAAAGTAACCTTATTTGAAGGAAAACATTATGCATAAAAGAGTTCTTATGCTAAATATTTGAATAAAAAAAATGTTTATATACAAATTTATAGCAAATTGCACATTTCTGAATCAGTACTTTGCTTTTTAAATGTGCAAAAGTACTAAAAAGGTGACCTGCTTTTATTGAAAAATAGATATTTATCTGTGAAACATGCTTGAATAACAAAAAAATTAATTCTGAATTGATTTATACAGATCTGTTGAATTTATCTACAATTTTAAGGCGAGTACAATATAAGTAACTGTTAATAAATTATCTAAAAATTAAAAGTAATCCCTTACGTTACTTTCAATAGCTTAAAAAAGTGGTGTTAGTGAAACCAGCAGAGGGCACTCAACCTGCAGTCTGTGTCCTAACGCTCCAGTATATTGATGTGGACTCTATACTGCTCAGTGAGCGCCGTCTTTCATATGAGAGGTTAAATCGAGCTCTTGACTCTCTGTGGTTGTTAATAATTCCAGGGTGGCCTTCGAAAAAGAGTAGGGGTTTAACTCCGGCATCCTGGCCAAATCTGCCCACTGGCCTCCTAACCATCCCCATATCATAATTGGCTTCATCACACTGTCTCCTCTCCACCAATCAGCTGGTGTGTGGGGTTTGGTCTGGCACAATATGACTGCTGTCGGCATCATCCAGGTGGATGCTGCACACTAGTGGTGGATGAGGAGATTCCCCTCAAAAGCGCTATAAGTGTCCAAAAACGCGATATATAGATGTAAGGAATTATTATTATTATTATTATTATTATTATTATTATTATTATTATTATTATTATTATTATTATTATTAATTACTAATTAAACCCATTTTTGTTAATTTTTTTCTCATTTTTATTAGTTTAATTCATTTTTTAAACAATAAATTGCTGTTATTTGTTACTAAGGCTTGCTTAAATATAATTCCCTACTGAAAAAAACAGCTTAAACCAGCCTAGGCTGGTTGGCTGGTTTTAGCTGGTTGACCAGCCTGGTTTTAGAGGGGTTTTGGCCATTGGTTCAGGCTGGAAAATGACCAGCTAAAACCAGCTTGACCACCTAGCCAGGCTGGGAGCTGCCAAAACCAACTATGTCCAGCTTAAACCAGGCTGGTCAAGCTGGTTTTAGCTGGATTTAGCTGGTTATTTTCAAGCCTGGAAACCAGCCTGGAAATGGCCAAAACCCCTCTAAAACCAGGCTGGTCAACCAGCTAAAACCAGCCAACCAGCCTAGGCTGGTTTAAGCTGGATTTTTTAGCAGGGTTGTGATTGATTTATCAGCTTATTACTTGCGTTAAATTAAAATTACGTTTATTTTTTAACACTGAGATCCCAAGTGCTTCATCTAACCAGATAATCGACTGCAATTAATAATTTGGATGTATAAAAAGACTAATTAGCTTTATTTTGTGTCGATGAAAGAGATCAGCTGGCTTAAATATCAGTGTAGTTAGCTAGTTTTTAAAAATATCAATCTTGTGACATGTTTCTAGACCAACCCTGAGTCTAGGTCAAGTTTTAATCTTTTTTTGGACCTGACTTAATCTGCTCTACTTGTCTGATCATTCATCAAAGCGAAAAATCAGCTTATGTGGCTATTAAAATCCCACATGACTGGTCATTACGACCGTAAAACACATCACTGGACAAGTTTGCCGTTAAATCCCTGCACAAATGTGCCATGATGAAGTTTTATTCAGCTTCTTAATTGTTCGCTTCTCGTTGTGTTTTTGAGTAAGTCAGGTGATTAGTGGCACAGCAGAGTCTGGCTCAGTAATTAGTCCTAAATAGCCTCGTTTGCTTCGTCTCTTCATCACACTTTCTGCCGGTGTTCTTTAGCCAGAAACGCAGCAGGTGAGGTTCAGGAGGGGGCGACTGTTGCCAGGCGAGTGTTGCTAGGCAGCCAGTGACTCCATCAGGGGGGCGAGGTGTACCTGCATATAGGAATGTTAAGAGCACTTACAGTATGTTCAACTAGGGTAAAGATACAAGTGTACATTTAACACAAGAGCACAAAACTAAACAATCACTGCATTCAGATACTCGTTAATATGACGGGTATGCAAATGAGTGACTTTAATTTGTTTGTATTAATCAGATTGCATTCTAATGACCTTAATGCAAGTAAATAAACTCTGTATTTATAAATAGATATAGATACTTGATCATTTCATTACTATAATTACTAGTATTTGCATAGGAAATGTGCTGAAATGTCATTAAATGAATGACACGGTTTCAGTTTTAGATGAATGACACAGTTTTAAAGGTTAGTTTTCACCAATGCATTGGAATGTGTCATGCTTAATTATCAATTTTTTTGGTCTAAAATGATGGAGATTCATCTTATTACTATGATTTAGAAGACGTTTGTTCTTTAGCAGTGTTTATATGGCAAAATTATTTCACTGTAGAACTACAGAAGGAATCATTTGTTCTGGGGATGATCAGATCAAAATGTGAATAAAATTCTACATATTTATTTTAATAATAATAATAATAATAATTATATATATATATATATATATATATATATATATATATATATATATATATATATATATATATATATATATATATATATAGAGAGAGAGAGAGAGAGAGAGAGAGAGAGAGAGAGAGAGAGAGAGAGAGTTGAAGTCAGCATTATTAGTCCCCCTGAATTATTAGCCCCCCTGTTTATTTTTTCCCAATTTCTGTTTAACGGAGAGAAGATTTTTTTCAACACATTTCTAATCATAATAGTTTTAATATCTCATTTCTCATGGTTTGTTCTGTAGACTATCGAAAACAAAATTTACAACAATATTTTGAGTGCATATTTTGACCTTTTTTGACAAACGTTTGCAGACTCTTGCATATATGTATACTTGCGTGAATTGAATTTGATGTGGATTTCACCGTTACATCTCAACGCGCACACACAACAGTTCACGCATCAACACAACAAATCTAATCGAACATTATTTCCTCAGTGCTCTCCTGCAATGCGTTCTCCACATCTCGCTGGCGTTTTTCTGAGGCAATCATTTTAATTCAGCACATGTACAGACCTCGCAATGCACCGCAAAGCGCGCCGCTGTTCCGAGTTTTCACTTGAAGTGCTCAGAAAATGTCTGAATCACGGCGGGCGGTCTTTGTGGAATTGAATCACTTTTGTTTTGTCACTCATTTCTGCTGCATCCTTGAGAAGCTGAAAAACTTGGAGAGCTGAGAGAAGCTCGATGTGTCGTGAAACCGAGAGGTGTGTTTGACAGTTTTCCCAGTGTTTTGTCCGTGGTTGTGATTATATATAATTGAGTGTGGAGGGAGCGTTGCATTTTAAGATGTCAGGTGCCGGCGCAGCGAGACGCCACGCTTGATCTGAACAGTTGGGTCTCCATATGCCACACAGCCTCAGATCACTCATTCTCCAGCAATCTCAGAGAAGCAACACTGGATTGACACTCTGTGGAGAGCTCAGTCATGCAGAATATGTTTCCACTACTGTACCGTATGTTTACAGGGATTTATCTATGATAAACATCCAGTGATTCAGCTTCTTTAAAGATGTCTATAGTTGCTCAATGAAGCTAAATTGAACATCGCAACAGTAATGTTCTAGCTATAATATAAAATGCTGGGTTTCATTCAATTTCTTCATGTTGTCCCAACACAATCGATTAAGTTCACTTCGTTGTGTTCACAAATTTAGGTGAATTAAACATAAAAGAATTAAGTTGTTCCCCCCAAAATCCACATAAATTGTATTGAGTAAACATTAAAGGGATAGTTCACTCAAAAATGAACATTTGCTCACTATTTACTCTGCCTCAAGTGGATGAACACTGAAAGAAGGTAGTTTGAGGAAAGCTGAAAACCTGACATGCAGTATTTTCTACTTTGGATTAGAGCTGAAGATCTTTCTATCACTATCTAGGCTTCATTTCTATCACTTTAGTCGAGGTTCGAGTCTAGGGATGCCACGATTAACCGATTTCACTATTAACCGCGGTTTAATTCGTCATAATTAATTAATCGCAAAGGCTTCTCAGCACCGCGTTTCAGCACTGAACAAAAATACTGCAACTAAACAAAGTTATGCCAACTGTGCGATAGTTTAAAGTTCCGTGCTTTTGCGCGAGGCTAACACAGACGCACACTGGATTAAAGGCTGATTTTAACTATGGCTGAGGCTATTCAAAAAGGGTTTTTCACATATCACATCTTTTGTACGTGCAAGTTCGTAATTTCCAATTGAGACGCGCGGCTTGCGTGTGCATATTGGCAGCGATGTGCACGTGGTGCGCAAGCGACAGCGGCACTCACGCTTTCCAGGTGCACCTAGTTGAAAGAATGGCGCGAGCGCACTGCGAGTCACCTGACAAGAACTGGACTCATCAGCTTCATGCTCTCCTATCTCAAAGAGAAAAAAAATACTAAAAGAAAATACTAAACAACTTTATAAGATAGTTGATCAAAAGTGCCTTTCAGACAAATTCAGCAGCCTTTGACTAGATTTGTTCTCTTTAAAAGGGAAATACTTAGCTAATATGTAGCTTAGATTTACATTAGACAAATACTATTTTTTTTAATTCTTATTTTTTATTTATTTTTATTTATTTATTTATTTATTTATTTATTTGTTTGTTTATTTGTTTATTTATTTACTCATTCATTTATTTATTTATTTATTTGTTTGTTTGTTTGTTTATTTATTTATTCGTTCGTTCGTTCGTTCGTTCGTTCGTTCGTTCGTTCGTTCGTTCGTTCGTTCGTTCGTTCGTTCGTTCGTTCGTTCGTTCGTTTATTTATTTATTCATTGTCTGTCATTTATTTTCAGTGTAAAATTATTACTCATGTCAAAAACTTTTTTCACTTGATTATAAGTCCAAACAGAAATGGACTATTGTTTGTTTTTTTATTATTATTGTGTGCTGTATTAATTGGTTACTGAGCAGCAATAAATAACACTTTAAAATATAAGTTTTCATGTGATTTTCTAAACTAGTATCGTTTTAAAATGAATGAATGCATAATAGTTTCCCAGAGATGGGTTGCGGCTGGAAGGGCATCCGCTGCATAAAAAAACGTGCTGGATAAATGGGCGGTTCATTCTGCTGTGGCGACTACAGATTAATAAAGGGACCAAGCCGAAAAGAAAATGAATGAATCAATCAATGAAGGCATAATAATCGTGATAACCGTGATTCCTCAGACTATAACCGCACAACCAAAATCTATAATCGCTGCATCCCTAGTCGAGCCGGGCTGGGATTGGGCTTGCGCAGTAAATGAACAGTTATGTGATGCATTTCGATTAGCACGAAAAAGTAATCAAATCATTTGTTGCAACATCAAAATCCATCCATGCAAAGGTGAAGCAAAATGATGACGGACAAGTCAAAAAGAGCGAATTTTGACTGTGGTCAGGCCAGCCGCCAGTTCAGAAAGAACGGTCATTCTGCCGCCAAGGTATTTCGGCAGTTGTTCATACACTGCGTATTACGGTAGAGCGCTAAACAGCAATGTAAAGCAAGCTGACAGGGAAGATGACGAGGTCACTCGCTACATTTAAACCGCTGTCATGGAAAATGAAATAGATGTTCTTGGGTGTTGGAAGAGGAACGAACTGTCCTACCCAAAACATGCTAAATTAGCCAGGACAGTATGCATCCCGACCAGTAGCAGCAGAAGTGAAAGGGTGTTCAGTTCTGCTCAGCGAACGCAGAACTGCGCTAAAGCCAGCTACAATGAATTCAATAATGTTCCTCCACAAAAAGACGTAGCCTAATTTTGGTGATTAAAGGATTTTCAAATTATAACTCAATATTAAATCATAAAATCATAATGTAGACAGAGTAGGCCTTCATAGGCTAATGTTGGCATAAAGGCCCGTGCACACCGAGACGTTTTTTGCTCGCGTTTTCCGTCGCGTTTAATACCTCGTGACTAAATAAATGGCGTCAATGTGATCGTGCGCACCAAAGCCCAAAACACCAGGCGCAAAAGCGTCATTTTTAAAAAAATACCTCATGCTCGTTTTTTTGTCCACCAATCAGATTGCCACTTTTGTTCACGTGCACGGAGCTGCTGAAGTTACAGTAAACAGCCCTTGGAGGCGCTCAAGCGCAAAACTGTCAATGCGAGCGCACATTGAAGAAGATGCCCAGAGGTGATATGAACGTGGAGCTGCTTATTGCACTGGTGAACAATAATCATTTCTTCATCGCTAGAGCTGGACCTGCTACTTGAACCATCCATAAGAACAAGCGTGTGAACTTTGTCTTCTTCTTCTGCGTTACAAGCGGGTGCCTGATGCTTAAAGTTGTGTAGCGCCATCTAACATCAAGGAGGGATTTTGCATACTCTCTTGCTCGACGCCAGTGAAAATCGCTTGGGTTTAAAATGTCTTGAAAAACGCATGCGATAAATGCAAACGAAAAGCGTCCCGGTGTGTACGAGCCTTTATTCTTTTTATATTCACCGTTGCCTTAATGCCAGATTGTGAAGGGCAAAACAAATACCACAGAGCCTTCTCCTTCAGATCTTAACTTCGTTATTGCCAAATATCCGTCATAATTTAGACTTTATTATAATTTAATATGTTAAGAAAACTTATTTTTATTGGTGTGTTGGCCAATTTAAAGATGTACCTATATTTAGAGTGCTGAGATGTTACGATGTTACTGAGGACTTATTTTATTTCTTTGTTCCAACTTCTAAGTTGCGGGATAACTTAATTGCTTCATGTTCAGTTTATACATGCTACATTAGCTTAAATCCTTCAAGTTGTCCTAACACAAATCAATTGTGTTGAACCATATATTTTTTTACTGTGTATTTTAGTTTACACAATTTCTTCATGTTGTCCCAACATAGATCGATTAGGTTAACTTAATTTTTTCACAATTTTAAGTGAATTCTCAAGAATTGTGTTGTTTCATATCATTTTAAATAAGTAGTTTAAACAAGCAGCAAAAAATCATGTTTAGCATCTGTTTTTTTCAGTCTCACAACTTGAGTAACATTAGAGATCACATTGCCTTCCCGCTGTATTTAATCTGACATTCTGTTCAAATCAGCACACGAAAGCTGATCTTCAAGGATTGTTAATGGAACTGAACATCATTAAAATAGTTTTTTTAATGCCTGCTTTGTTCAAACCATATCATGGCAGCTCAGAGCTTTCTTTCTCCCTCTTTGCGTGTAATGGGAAATTAAATATATCAAGTTAATAAAGTGAAATGAGAGGTGGAGAGATTGGTGTTGTGTTAGCGGGAATGAAAGCGACGCCGAAAAGAAATCACAATGCCGTCGGCATCCACACTGGGAATTCTAAACACTAATCGACCAATTAAAGCTTTCAGGTTTTGGTGGAGAGATGTAAGCAAAGCATGGCCTGTCATTTAATCATCTTAATTCTAATTTAAAACTGACAGAGTGCATGTGAGCACTCTGCATGTGATAAAAATCGCTGGGAAATAAAAATCGAGTTGATGTCAAGCCGACCTCAATGTCTAACATCTAACAGATGTTGAATTCTGGTTACTTTCCAACGCAACCAAAATATCAACGTCCAATAATGTTACAGCTTGACATTGTGTCGACGTTACCTATATATATCGTCACTCAGACGTTGGATTTTGGTTGCCATACCTGACGAATAAATGTCAGCATTTGACGTCGATATGACGTTAGTTTAAGATGTTGGCTTGACGTTGGATTTTGGTCACTTTCTAACACAACCTGAAGTCATTTCATGTCATTATTGGATGTTAAAATAACATTGTCCTTAGACACTGATGACCTACATCTAACCTAATATTAATGTCTAATGATGTTGTGTGTCTGCTGGGTTCATTGTAAAAACGCATTCAGCCATTTTAGGTTTTAATTACAGCCATTTTAAGCCAATTTCTCTCCTCCCACCTTTGAATATTAGGAGTAAATGTCTTTTTAACATATCATTGCCTCCTTTTCTAAACTATTTTAAAGAAGCTTTCAAATAAAAACTAAACAAAACAAAAATCGACCAATGTTGTGTGGACGTTACCTATATATCGTCTATCAGATGTTGCATTTTGGTTGCCATACCTGATGAATAAATGTCAGTATTTGACGTCAATATGACGATGGTTTAAGATGTTGAATTTTGGTCACTTCCAACACAACCTAATATCAACAAAATATCAACGTCATTTCACGTCGTTATTGGATGTTAAAATAACATTGTCGTTAGACATTGATGACCTAAATCTAACCTAATATTAATGTCTTATGATGTTGTGTGCCTGCTGGGTTAAACTGATTCATTGTAAAAACTGATTCATGACAGTCGCCTTCAAATAAAAATAAAAAACAATCGACCAATTAGAGCTTTTGGATTTGGAAAGCCTGGCCTGTCATTTAATCAGCTTAATTCTAATTCAAGTGCGCTGTTTGCTTAAGTTGACTAATCGCATATTTGTTTCGCTCTCGCTAACAGAAAAAAAACATTTGCTTTAAAATTGCATTACATAATTAGGATTTAGTATTGAGTGCAACTGAATCAAACTGATAACTTCACAGCAGGCACAGGACGTCAACATGACATCAGATTGATGTTGTATACCAAAGTTGTGGGACGTTACATTTTGTTTGGAAATGAGAATCGGGTTGACGTCAGAACCCAACGTCAGGCAGACGTCAACATCTAACAGACGTTGCATTTTGGTTACTTTCCGACACAATCAAAATATCAACGTCTACTGATGTTACAGCTTGACATTTTGTGGACGTTACCTATATATCGTCAATCAGACGTTGGATTTTGGTTGCTATACCTGACAAATAAATGTCAGTATTTGACGTCAATATGACGTTGGTTTAAAATGTTGGCTCCACATTGGATTTTGGTCACTTTCCAACACAACTTAAAATCAACAAAATATCAAGGTCATTTCACGTCGTTTTTGGACATCAAATTAACAATATTCTTAGACCCTGACGACCTTAATCTAACCTAATATTAACATCTTATGATGTTGTGTGTTTGCTGGGTTAAACTGACTCTTTGTAAAAACTGATTCATAACATTTTAAGCAAATGTTGTGGGACGTTACATTTTGTTTGGAAATGAGAATCGGGTTGACGTCAGAACCCAACGTCAGGCAGACATCAATATCCAACATCAAACAGACGTTGCATTTTGGTTACTTTCCAACACAACCAAAATATCAACGTCCAATGATGTTACAGCTTGACATTGTGTGGACGTTACCTATATATCGTCAATCAGACGTTGGATTTTGGTTGCTATACCTGACAAATAAATGTCAGCATTTGACGTCAATATGACGTTGGTTTAAGATGTCGGCTCCACATTGGATTTTGGTCACTTTCCAACACAACTTAAAATAAACAAAATATCAACGTCATTTCACGTCGTTATTGGACATTAAATTAACAATATCCTTAGACACTGACGACCTTAATCTAACCTAATATTAACATCTTATGATGTTGTGTGTTTGCTGGGTTAAACTGACTCATTGTAAAAACTGATTCATAACATTTTAAGCAAATGTTGTGGGACGTTACATTTTGTTTGGAAATGAAAATCGGGTTGACATCAGAAGCCAACGTCAGGCAGACGTCAGAAGCCAACGTCAGGCAGACGTCAACATCCAACATCAAACAGATGTTGCATTTTGGTTACAATCCAACACAACTAAAATATCAACGTCCAATGATGTTACAGCCTGACATTGTGTGGACGTTACCTATATATCATCTATCAGACATTGGATTTTGGTTGCCATACCTGACGAATAAATGTCAGTATTTGACGTCAATATGACGTTGTTCTAAGATGTTGACTTGACGTTGGATTTTGGCCACTTTCCGACCTAAGATCAACAAAATATTAACGTCATTTCAAAATAACATTGTCCTTAGACACTGATGACCTAAATCTAACATTTTTAACTTCGCATTGCCTGCTTTTCTAAACTATTTTAAAGAAGCTTTCAAATAAAATCAAAAAACAATCGACCAATTAGAGCTTTTGGATTTTGGTGGAGAGATGTAACACAAAGCCCGGCCTGTCATTTAATCAGCTTAATTCTAATTCAAGTGCGCTGTTTGCTTAAGTTGAATAATCGCATATTTGTTTCGCTCTCGCTAACAGATAAAAAAACACAGTTGCTTTAAAATCGCATTACAGAAATAGGATTTGAATCCCAGCTCTCTGAAAGAAAAATCCCCCGAATCCATTTGCCTCCAGGCAGATATTGATGTCGGAAACCTAAGAGCGCTCAACGTGCATGTGTACGTACATCGTCCTGAGCGCATCCAATCGCAGCGCACTCGGCCGTATACAAAGAGGCAATTAATACCAAGCCAAGCACGGTGGCCTGCGACGTCCTATAATAACACGGTTAGACCAAAGGTTAATGTGTTGAATTCAATATGCATCCCCATTCGTTTCAATGAAGCTGTCCGAAAAAAAAGAGAGAAAAAGAGAGGTAGACTGTAATCAAAGGGCTCCCTGTGCAAAGTGAAATTAATTATAGGGGCCTTCATAAATTCAATGTCATGTCTTAATCTTCCTCTGGTCTCCCTCCCAGCCGTTATCAGCTCGACTGGAAGTGGGCCGCACACACACACACACACACACTCTTGGGCTGATCTAATGAACGGCTGTGTGAGATAATAATTGTGAATGAGCTGTATATGTGTAGCGCTCGTCCTTTTGTCAAACGCCAGTGAAAATGATGGTGTTTATCAGTCCATCAGTTCCTCACGGTGAATATAGAGAGGACATTACACGTCAACTACTGTGATGTTTAATACAGTCGAGCGCTCTGGTGTGCGTCCCACCAGCATCTGCTCTGAAAACGTGAATGTACGCATGTCAGATTTCCATATCAGCATCCACACTTCAGAATGGATAAGCTGTAAACATCCTAAATGGGTTTGTCAATGTTGTGTTTTTACATTTTTTTCTATACAGTAATAGAGGAATGTGGACAATAAATAAAATATTGAGATAAGTAATTACTAAATTATTAGTTTAGTTTAAAGTAGTCTTTAATGTTAATTTATTTGATGTAAAATACAGGAACAATAGTAATAGTGTGAAAAGAAAGTTACCGAATACATTTGTAATACATATTTTTTGTGATTAATTTTCAGCTGCTATAACTCCGGTAGAAATCATTAATCTAGTAGATATCAATAATAACTGCTACAGAACCATTTTTTTATTATTATCATTGTTGAAAACACATCTACTCTGTTATATTTTTTGTGGAAATCATTGTACTTCAAACATAATGTAACGAAACAGAACTGAAATGAACTAAAATTAAAATAAACAAAACTGAAATGTACTGAGGCGCAGCACAGTGGCGCAGTGGGTAGCACAGTCACCTCACAGCAAGAAGGTTTGAGCCCCGGCTGGGTCAGTTGGCATTTCTGTGTGGAGTTTGCATGTTCTCCCTGTGTTGGCGTGGGTTTCCTCTGTGTGTTCTGGTTTCCCCCACAGTCCAAAGACATACAGTACAGGTGAATTGAATAAGCTAAATTGGCCGTAGTGTATGTAAGTGTGTGCAGGAGTAAAGTCAACTGGAACTGGACTGAACTAGAACTGGAACTGAAATTAAATTAAATGAAAGAAACTGAACTCAAATGAAAAGCAACAGAAAGGAACTAAACCGAACCTTAATGAACCGAACCAAAATGAAACTAAACAAAATGAAACTGAATCGAACCTAAACTAAAGTAAACTAAACTGAAACTGGAACTGAACTGAACTGAAACAAAACGCAATGGATAGGAACTGAACACAACTTAAATGAACCAAACCAAAATGAAACTAAACAAAACAAAACTGAACCGAACTTAAACTAAACTAAACTAAACTAAACTAAACTAAACTAAACTAAACTAAACTAAAGCTAAACTAAACTAAACTAAACTAAACTAAACTAAACTAAACTAAACTAAACTAAACTAAACTAAAGATAAACTAAACTAAACTCTAAACTAAACTAAACTAAACTAAAGATAAACTAAACTAAACTCTAAACTAAACTCTAAACTAAACTAAACTCTAAACTAAACTCTAAACTAAACTAAACTAAACTAAAGCTAAACTAAACTAAACTAAACTAAAGCTAAACTAAACTAAACTCTAAACTAAACTCTAAACTAAACTCTAAACTTAACTCTAAACTAAACTAAACTCTAAACTAAACTAAACTAAGCTAAGCTAAGCTAAGCCAAGCTAAACTAAACTAAACTAAACTAAACTAAACTAAACTAAACTAAACTAAACTAAACTAAACTAAACTGAAACTGAAACTGAACTGAAATTCAATAAAATGAAACTGAACTGAAACAAAAAGCAACAGAATGGAGCCTAAAAGAACCAAACCAAAATGAAACTAAACAAAACAAAACTGAATCAAACCTAAACTAAATAAAGTAAACTAAACTGGAACTAAACTGAACTGAACTGAAACGCACCCTAATGTAGAGTAACATAACCTAACTTAATGTAACGTAAAACAACACAACGCAAAGTAATGTAACGCAATGTAACGTAACACAATGCAACATAATGCAACGCAACGCATCGTAATGCAATGCAATGCAACGCAACGCAAAGGAACTGAACTGAACGGAACCTAAACTTAATTAAACTGAACTAAACTAAAACTGAAACTGGAACTGGAACTGAACTGAACAAAACATATCTCAGCTCAACTCAACTCAACTCAAACTCAACTCAACTCAACTCAACTCAAACTCAAACTCAAACTCAAACTCAACTCAAACTCAACTCAAACTCAACTCAACTCAACTCAACTCAACTCAACTCAACTCAACTCAACTCAACTCAACTCAAACTCAAACTCAAACTCAAACTCAAACTCAAACTCAAACCCAAACTCAAACTCAACTGGAACTGAAGCTCAACTGGAACTTAACTGAACTGAACTAAATTGAACCTGAACCTGAAATGGAACAAACGGAAACATGAACCTAAACAAAATGAAACCAGCACAATATGACACGACATGAAAAGGAAACCACAAGAAACATAAAAGAAAACAAAACACAAAAAACCCGCAAAGCACACGAATCACTAAAAAAAAAAATAATAAAATAAAAATAATTAACACACACAAAACAAAACCCACAAAAAAACATTAATTCAGCAACGAGGACATCAGATGATCAGTTTGATCATTTACAGTAGTACAGTAATATCATCACTGTTGAAATCGTTAATCTCTAACTAGGTGTTTTTTGACTCGTGCCTGTTGAGCTCGGGTGCGTTTCTCAAACAACAATGTAGCTCGTAGCTATACTACCATAGCATGATGCGTTGTGTGGGAAATGATTGATGTTGTGAGATGTGTTTCACAAAACCGCAGTTGCTCTGTTGCAGATCCATCATTTGAATAACGTTGGTAAAAACGTGAAACGTACTTGATGACATTTTAAGGGGTCAGAGTAACCACTTGTTACAACAAATGATATTGTTTACACACAGTTAGATATACTCCAATATGAGTCCAAAAAACCAACAACAAAATACATGTATTTGTTTTCCTTGCAGACTTAATTGAAACACTTTTGATGTGGTTTTTGTTACGGCTTTGTATTTTCTTCAAGAACGCCACTCCAAAAAATCTCCATGAATGTGATGTGCAATATGTGTTCAGTTGGAAGGGCTTAATGGAATAATATACCAATACTAATGTGCTTTCTTTCTGGTGCTCTTTCTTTCAGGCGTACTTCCGACAGGGTGTTGCCCTTCAGTACCTGGGCCGCCATGCGGACGCCCTGGCCGCCTTCGCCTCGGGACTGGCACAGGATCCCAAGAGCCTGCAGCTGCTGGTGGGAATGGTGGAGGCCGCCATGAAGTCCCCGCTAAGAGGTAAACAGCTGATATTTTGTGTGTGTGTGTGTGTGTGTGTGTTTGGGGCTAAAATTCAACCATGGATATGCCATGATAGAGGGACTTCCGAAAATCCAAAATTGAGTTAAAAAGGATAAGTGTAGCAGAAATGATTGATGAATTGACCACCAGTTGACCAATTTGGTGCATGGACATGCATTCTAACATGCACCGTGCCAATCCAGAGAGTAATTAAAGAAATGGGGGTTCTCAAAAATGATGTCCTGGGAACATATTTCCAATGAGCCTGGGTTGAGAATCCCAGTGCTTACAGAGAATTTGTCTGATGCAGGATGATATGTGTGTGTTTACAGCATGTGTGTGCATCTGTATACCACATCCCCTGACTGGCCGCTAGCTGTAGGTGTTTGAAGAATGCTTTCGGGACGCTCGGATGTAAATCGTACTCTTGAAATAAACAGGGTCACGCAAACAGCCGCGTCTCTGGGAGGACATCCAAACGGGGCCGTTTTTATCTGCTAATTATGTCCCCTTATTTCGCCGCGTCGTCCCTCGGTGCCAGACGCACACACTGAGCCACAGAGAGAGAGAGTAGATTATGTTGAACAGTCTCTCCAAATCGGCTCTGGGCAGAGAGGTGATCGCTCACGGGCCCCTGGGCTCACTGATAACAAGAGACCGGCTTTCTGTCGCTCTCTCACTTCTTCTCATCCCTTTATCGCTTTTGTAGCGCCCTTGTGTGAGGATTTGCATGCGGGATTACCTAACTTTAATTTAATTGTTCTCTTCTCGGCTTCACACCATCAGAGGTGCCGTTTGTAAAGCCTGTGCGCTAAGATGAGAGGTGGAACCTGAGCCGATTTTGTTCGGCTGCTGCGGGAGGATAACAGACACGGCTCTTTGGTTTGTGTTGAAAAGTTGCAGACTTGGGAAATCATACTTTGGATAATCTCAGGACTCGTCGAATGACTCATGCCTGTTGAGCTCGGGTGCGTTGCTCAAACAACAATGTAGCTCGTAGCTATACTACCATAGCATGATGCGTTGTATGGGAAATGATTGATGTTGTGAGATGTTTGTTGTGACAAAACCGCAGTTGCTCTGTTGCATATCCATCATTTGAAAACATACCTAATGACATTCTAAGGGGTCAGAGTAACCACTTCCTAATCAACAACAAAATACATGCATTTGTTTTCCTTGCAGACTTAATTGAAACACTTAGGTGAGAGACATATAGAGCCTATATGTCTTTTACAAAAATGATTGAAAATATTCTATATTCTATTGTATTATTTTAAACAAGACATAAAACCATGTACAATAACGTGGGATAATCTCATATTTAAATCAGATTTATGGCCAAATAATTATATATTTCTTTATTATTTTTATTTATTTGTTGCATATAAAATTGCATTAAGATCCAGAAGATTTTCCCCCCTTTAAAAACACAATTTTTATCTACTTGTAAAATTTTTACACAACCAAAACATTGAGAAAAATGCATTGTATGCCAAAGGTGCCATTGACTTTTCACCAGATGTTGATAACAACCAAAGAAATGCATATATGAAAAGAAAACAAATCCAGTTAGCTTACAAATGAAGTTATGTGTAATAAAATGAAATGCCACGGCAAAAAAGTATTGAATACATGAAGAAAGGATGGTGTAGAAAGGCAGTGAAAGCCCAGACAGCAGCTGAAATGTCTCAGTAGTTCTTCAGCAACCTTCTGCCCTTCCTCTTTGTAAATGAATATCAGCTTCAGTACATCATCTGCATATTCAGGATGATGATGATGATGATGATGATGATGATGATGATGATGATGATGATGATGATGATGATGAAACCAAAGTGGACATTTCAGCAGGACAATGATCCAAAACAGCCAAGGAAACTCTCAAATGCTTTTAGAGAAAGAAAATCAAGCTACAGAATGGCCCAGCCAATCACCTGACTTGAATCCAATAGAAAATACAAGACAAAGATCAGATTTGATGGACGAGACCCACAGAATCATCAAGATTTTTACACTCTGTTAAAGTCTGTGAAAAAAATCACACCTGAGCGATTCATGTGACTTCATTCTCCACATGAGTCATCTTTTAAGCCTTTTCACAAGCTTTGGAAATGTAACAGATTGCTTCACTTTTAAAAGTCATCTAGCTTTCATTGTGAGACACAAATGACACTGTTCAAAATGGTATAAAGATTCAAAATGGTATAAAGTGCACTACGAAGGGAGCTCAATTGAAGATTTGCGACACAGAAAACACCAAATCAATGAATTATGTTTGTAATGATGGATCTTGCGACCTTAGATGGCCAACAATGGTTTTGGAAAAAGCGCCCAAAGGTTAGTTCCACCTTGGGAGGTTCAACGCTTAGTGATCAACTGTTGGTCTTAAGAGTATTATTGGCGAGCGATGTTTACCTTATTGTTCTAGAACATTTTCATTTAAAGTACTGACCCTGAGATCTATCTATCTATCTATCTATCTATCTATCTATCTATCTATCTATCTATCTATCTATCTATCTATCTATCTATCTATCTATCTATCTATCTATCTATCTATCTATCTATCTGTCTGTCTGTCTGTCTGTCTGTCTGTCTGTCTGTCTGTCTGTCTGTCTGTCTGTCTGTCTGTCTGTCTGTCTGTCTGTCTGTCTGTCTGTCTGTCTGTCTGTCTGTCTGTCTGTCTGTCTGTCTGTCTGTCTGTCTGTCTGTCTGTCTGTCTGTCTATCTATCTATCTATCTATCTATCTATCTATCTATCTATCTATCTATCCGTGCGTCCATCCGTCCATCTACCTAGCTCCCTACCCTACCCTACCTTACCCTACAATACCCAACCCTACCCAACCCTACCCTACCCTACCCTACCCTACTATAGCTGTCTAGCTTTGTTTATCGGAATATAACCATGCATCTACCCTACCTACCTGTTCCTACCTACCTACCTACTGTCTCTACTGTAGCTATGTAGCGTTGTCTGAATATAACCATGCATCTACCCTACCTACCTGTACCTACCTACCTACCTACCTACCTACCTACTGTACCTACCTACCCTACCCTACATATTGTAGCTATCTAGCATTATCTGAATATAACCATGAATCTACCCTACCTACCTGTTCCTATCTACCTACCTACCTACCTACCTACCTACCTACCTACCTACCTACCTACCTACCTACTGTACCTACCTACCCTACCCTACATACTGTAGCTATCTAGCATTATCTGAATATAACCATAAATCTACCCTACCTACCTGTTCCTATCTACCTACCTACCTACCTACCTACCTACTGTACCTACCTACCCTACCCTACATACTGTAGCTATCTAGCATTATCTGAATATAACCATGAATCTACCCTACCTACCTGTTCCTATTTACCTACCTACCTACCTACCTACCTAACTATCTACCTACTGTATCTACTGTAGCTATCTAGCGTTGTCTGAATATAACCATGCATCTACCCTACCTACTTGTACCTGCCTACCTACTGGACCTACCTACCCTACCCTACCAACTGTAGCTATCTAGCTTTGTCTTTCTGAATATAACCATGCATCACTGGGGTGATTTGCCACATCCTCTATTTTTATTTCTTTATTGTTTGGAACGTTTGAAGTATTGATGTGATGGTTATACTCTATCCACAGACGCTTTCTCCTCTATCTATGTGTTTTTAGCCTGTCCCAGTGGTATGAAGCGTGATAAATTAGCCGTGCGTCTACCTGAAACCTCTATATTTTTTTGAGCTACAGGGAATACTAGAACTCCTCCGGATGCACAGCGAATTACAGATATGGAAATCCACGCGGCTTAGTTTAGGAATGGTAATGTAAATAGACTAAAAGAAAGTAAACACAATGAAATTCAAGTGGGTGTTGTTGTCAGTCTCTGTTATTATTTCTTTATTTTGCCGCTTCCCACGAGACGCCAGACAGACTTGTCAAAGCCTCTGTTTCACATGGCAAAGCCTCTCGACAGAAGAGAGGGAAGCAGCAGAGAGAAAGAGAAAAGCGTAGAGAGGAAGGAAAGATAGGCACCCAGAGGCTCATCATTAAACCCTCCTCACCGTGGCGGGCTGCATAAGCACTTCTGCGCTCTTGTTTATCATGCCCGTGTCTGCTGTTAACTAGATTCACACACACACTCACTTCCGTCCCCAAGCCAAAGAGTTTCTCGCCACTCCGATTTATGCGACTTGTAAAAGTGTCAGGCTGAATGCAATTACGCGATATGAATGTGTATGACAAACCCACCCGAGTGTTTGTAGCCCCTGGCAGAGGACGTTCACGCCTGACGGCTACACGACAAGAGGGAATTAAACCTGTCGAAAATCGCTCTCCTGGTTCCCAATCCTCTTTTTTAGCTGTGTGGAGATTCATTCACCATGAGTACAATTAGATTTGATATATCATTTGAAATATTAGAGCTGATGATATACCTAAAAACGTGTGGTCAGTAGGACCTAATAAAAATAATACTTTTTAGAGCTTTAAATTTATCGAAAGTGACAGTAAACCAATGCTTTCTCATGGCAATTTGTAACTTTTTGATCTAGCAACTAATTAGTATGATCTCATTCACACAATTTAGTTCGATTTGCTCATCTCCCAGTTGGGTTTACACTGTAAAAAGTAAAGGTGCTTCAAGTACCCTGTTGAGTACTCAAGGAACTTCAAAATGTATTTTAAGTGCCTCAAAGCTCTTTCTCTCAAAAAGGGGTTCCTTGAGGAACCACTGACAGTCTTGTCAGTACTTGCAGGACCCTTTTGCTGTAACTGGGATCCTACAAGCACTTTTTGTCAATGCTGAGGTTCTGGAGTCACTGTTTCCTTACACTAAGACCTCGAAGCACTTTGAAAGTTATTGGAGGAACTCAAATTTCAAAAAAGAGTTACTCTAAAATCTATAAACTTTTATAATGGTCCCGGGTGGATCTCTCTTCTAAAAGCTAGCACTTAAAGGAACCAAGAGATTTTTTTTCGTCATAATTAAAGAGGACAATTGTGGAGACCAGAAAATGAGATGTATGAACTGCCCCTTTTGAAATGGTGCCTAGAGGTTCTTTAGAGGGTTCTTTAGAGGCAATGTGAAGAACCACAAAAAGTGCCTCCAGGAACCTTTCATTTTTACAGTGTAGGGGTGGGGTTTGGTACCACACCTCTTTTTAAAAATCGTACACTTTCGTACGACAACTTGTAGGAATTCATACAAATTATGAATTCAAAGAATTCTGTGGTTAAATGTGTACTGTACAGTCCACAAAATCAGCACAACTGCTTTCAATATAGATATTAATAAGAAATGTTCTGTTAATCAAATAATTCAGAGGTGAAAAGTATACTGTACAGTCCACAAACTCAGCACAACTGTTTTTAACACTGTAATAATAAGAAATTTTCTGTTAATCAAAGAATTCTGGGGTAAAAACTATAAGGGAGCGCGAGCACAAAGTAACACGGGGTTAAATGTAACACAGAGTTTTAAGATATTTAAGTTAACCGAGGCATGCTTCAGAGGTTTTCACCAGTGCCGGCAGACGTCTTCCTGCCAATTATTGAATAAGTTCAGCGAAATTTGGATGAGAAACACAGGAGAAACCATTTTTGCAGCATAAAATTATTTTTTATTATACTCAATTTTTG
The DNA here is from genome assembly GCF_903798145.1 of Danio aesculapii. Classification (NCBI taxonomy): domain Eukaryota; kingdom Metazoa; phylum Chordata; class Actinopteri; order Cypriniformes; family Danionidae; genus Danio; species Danio aesculapii. The sequence goes on along the minus strand of NC_079444.1, from coordinate 5,042,378 downwards.
ATTTTAAAAAAATCTGTGAAAGTATGAACGTGAAATCTTATATTATTGTGATCGCCGTCTACTAGGCTAAAAGATGAAACCGTTTTGAAAGATGTAAAAAACACACAGTTACTGCTAGCCGGTTTTGAGGAAAACACGACACAGCAGGGTTAGTTGTAACAGGGTGTTACAATTAAGCCACACACTGTTGAACACCAATTAAACTAACACAATATTTTTTAAATTTTGAGCGTAATGTTGAGAACTTTTTAAATAAAATGATTTTTGTTAATAGATTTTTTTTTTTTTGATATACAAAATATTTTATTGCTAATAGTACAAATAAATGTATGGTATAATAATGGATAATAATCCAAATAAATCCAATGTGTTTATTCAATAAATAAATAAACATACTGTGCTATGTAGAATAAAAAAATTACGCTATGTACAGAGAAAATATAGCTAATATTTAAAGTAAACTAAATTTAAATTAAGTGTGTGTAATCTGCCTTTTAAAGCATGTGTTACAACTAACCCTCTGTCTGTTACAACTTGCCCCGTAGGTGGGGTAAATAGTAACATTTTAACTCCTGGCACTTTTGGCAACACTGCACAGAAACCATAGGTCTGGCGATCATACTTTCAGTGCTCATTTGTAGGTGAGGCTTGTGTTTTGTTGGTAAAAAACAAATAGTTTGTCTGACCCCAATACTTTGCTTAATATTTTACCAAAACCAAAAAGTATTACTTTGTGCCCCGCTCTCCCCTACTGTACCATCCACAAAATTATCGTAGCTGTATCGTAGCAATATAGATAATAATAATAAGAAATTTTCTGTTTATCAAAGAATTCAGAGGTAAAAAGTATACTGTACAGTCCACAATATCAGCACAACTGTTTTCAATATTGATGATAATAATAGTAAATGTTCCATTTATTAATGAATTTTGAGGTGAAAAGTATATACAGTCCATAAAATCAGCACAACTGTTTTCAATATTGATGATAATAATAGGAAATGTTCCATTTATCAATGAATTTTGAGGTGAAAGTATACTGTACAGTCCACAAAATCAGCACAACTGTTTTCAACATTGATGATAATAATAGGAAATGTTCCATTTATCAATGAATTTTGAGGTGAAAAGTATACTGTACAGTCCACAAAATCAGCACAACTGTTTTCAATATTGATGATAATAATAGGAAATGTTCCATTTATCAATGAATTTTGAGGTGAAAAGTATATACAGTCCATAAAATCCTCACAACTGTTTTCAATATTGATAATGATAATAAGAAATGTTCCATTTATCAATGAATTTTGAGGTGAAAGTATACTGTACAGTCCACAAAATCCTCACAACTGTTTTCAATATTGATGATGATAATAGGAAATGTTCCATTTATCAATGAATTTTGAGGTGAAAGTATACTGTACAGTCCACAAAATCAGCACAACTGTTTTTAACACTGCAATAAAAAGAAATGTTCTGTTAATCAAAGAATTCTGGGGTAAAAACTATAATGTAGCAGTCCATAAAATCCTCACAACTGTCTTCAACATTGATACTAATAAGAAATGTCCGTTTATCAAAGATTTCTGAGGTAAAAAAAAGGATACTCTACCGTCCATATAATAAGAAATGTTAATCGAGTAGCAAGTGTCATGTAATACTAAAGGCTGGAGTGGTGATGCTGTTAACAATACAATTCACACACACAAAAAAAGAAAAGCCGTTATTGTTATATGTTACACATTGGTGTAAAGTTACACCCCTAATGGCCATTAAGCAGCTGCCTGTGAACATGTCAAACTAACGCCATATTTTAGCCTAGGATTACAGAAATTGTTTAGGTTTTGTCAATTTTGTCTCAGACGACCAACGAGTGTGAGCAGGGCTTTAGAAATAAATCCGGTTACACTTTATTTAAAGGTGACGTAGTTACATCGTAACTGTTTATTTAACTACTGAGTAATATTAATAATCACATGTACTTAGTATATGGTTGTGGTTAGAATTTTGTCTAGTTTTAGGGTTAGTTACATGTAAACATGCATAATTCATTGTAATTAATTACTAGAATTGAGTGCTAGAGTTAGGAGAGTGGAGTATTTTTACAGGTGGTTTGTCAAGCCCACTCACCTGTATGAATCTCACTTAATAAATGTACATTGTTTTTTTTTATCATTATTATTATTGTTTATTTATTTATTATTTTTTTGGAGATGTTGAGTGATCATATCTGGTGCAAAACCGGTGTAAATGTCGGTTAAAATTACAGAGAGATGAAAGAGTGTTTTGTACTGGTGGTTTGTCAAACCCACTCACCTGCTTGAGGCACACTCAGAATCGCATAATGTTTTGAGATTGGGTTTATTTGTAGTCGCGCTGAATCAATGAAAGCAGTTAAATCTATGTGGACATTTGGGGTTTCTTCTTCATGGGTGTTTAGAATTTACGCTCGAGTGCGCCCCCCTGGCCTTCGGAGGAGATTTACTAGATGTGCAGCTTTTTGATCATTAGCATTAGCGAATTCATTTTGATTAATCGCCCATCCCTACTTGAGAATACTGCAATGCATAAAAGCAATTCATAAAGCAGTCAGTTGTGATCCTGGGTACTGATTGGCCAATATAAATATTTTGGCAGTGATAAAACAAAGGAAATGAAACTAAACCGCTCATGACAGCACACACATATGCACCCAAGATGAAAACATGCTGAATTAGCTATCAAACCCTCCCAGAAGGACAGTACGAAATATACTTCATAGATATGATACGGGAAAAAATGAGGGAAGGGCAGATAAAAATGGATCTTTGGAGGTCCCGGGGGGAGGTAACGCATGACACTCGACTGTGGCCCGTCGTGATTTATGACAGTGTGTGCGTTTCACTCTTTAACTGTGTCTCCTTTCTCCCGCAGCGGTCACCTCAGCACATATGGTGTGTTCATAATGTAGCATAGTAACCTTACCGTAGTATTATAAGCCTTAGTTTTACAAATATGCTTTTCTAGGGTGAACGTTTAAGAAGTAACTTCCACAATAACGTCTGTTTTAGTGTGTGGAAATGACACATATATGAGTTATCACCTCAGCTTTGTGCTAACTTAAGCTGTTTTGTTTACAGAACACACTGTGTTGGCTTCACAGTCATTTGTCCTGCATGTTGTACAGTAAAAGAACTTATGTGTTATCTATTGTGCTGATCACGAAAACATGCAGGATTTAAAATAAATAAAAATAACCAGAACTAGGATGACAGCCGCACAAAACGTTATTTGTTAAATGTCAGTGATTACAACAAATGCAAAAAACAACAACAACAAATAAATAAACAAATAAAAAAAGAAATAAAAAATTCAGATTAGAAAAATAAACAGCACTCTCATGTCAGATTTTGCACCAGAATTGTCTAATTTCGTCTAATTGGCTAATGGTTTGCCTAATTTGTTGAGTAAATCAAGTTTTAATCAGTAAATATCACAACTGATTTACTGAGTTTATTAAGGCTTAATAAAACTGTTTACTTAAAAGGAAAAAATAAATTAATTAATTAACTAATTAAATAAATTAAATAGAATAAACAAACAAACAAATAAATAAAAAACAAACAAACAAATAAATAAATAAATAAATAAAAATGATAAAATAAAGCAAAATAAAATAAATATTCAAATTAGAGAAATAAACAGCCCTAATACGTCAGATTTTGCACCAGAATTGTCTTATTTTGACTATATGTCTAATTTGTTTCAGAAATCTAGTTTTTAATCAGCAAATAGGACAAAATGTACCAACTTACTGATTTTATGAAGGCTTAATAAAACAGTTTTTATAAAAAAAAAAAAATAAATAAAATAAAATAAAATAAAATAAAATAAAATAAAATAAAATAAAATAAAATAAAATAAAATAAAATAAAAATAAATAAATAATAATAAATAAATAAATAAATAAATAAATAAATAAATAATAAATAAATAAATAAATAAATAAATAAATAAATAAATAAATAAATAGATTTATTAATTAATTAATAAAAATAAAATAAAATAAAATAAAATAAAATAAAATAAAATAAAATAAAATAAAATAAAATAAAATAAAATAAAATAGCCCAGTTTTTCAGATTTGCTTAAAAAATCCAGTTTGGTCAAGTTTGTCAGCTGTCTAATTTTGTCTGAATTACTACCGACATCTGTGCAATTTTGGCATATTCAGAAAAACAGCAGCAAACAATGTGTTGTCCAACAAAAATATATATTTTTCTTATTTACTAAAATAAAAAGATGTGTCCGATTAGCCAACAGTGTCTCTTTATTTTAGACATATATACCAAAAGGTGATGAATTATTTCTAAATTAGTAACAAATGCTTGATCAAATTTTTTCTGATTCATAAGTAAAATCATCAAATGTAATCAAAATGATTTTAGTCAGATCCAGGAAAAATGCTCTTTTATTTGAATCATTTTGTTAGATTAGCCAAGAAAAACTAATAATTAAAAAGTCTAATAAAAAAGGGTCATTTTTTGCTAGATTTTTTAGCTAAACATCCCAATTGTTTTTATATTTACATTTTAGTTTAGATTTTAGATTTATATGTATAGTTTTATTTTAGGTGTTTTTACTTTTAAATACTGTAACGAATCTCACAATATTGAGCAGTTTTAAAAGTATTTTATTTTATTTTACTTTATTTTATTTAGTTTTATATCTTTTGTTTTGCTTTGCTTTGTTTTGTTTGTTTCATTTCAGTTTATTTTTGCTTTGTTTGGCATATTTTTTATTTCATTTAAGATATCTGTATTGTTTAGTTTAATAAAAAAAAATTGTTTTGTTTTATATGATTTTTTATTTTATTTTAAATAATATTTTATGTTTATTATATTTTATATATTTTTATTTTATTGTAATTTGTTTAATAAATTTTGTTATTTTGTTTTTAATATATTTTTTTACAAACTATTTTATTTGAAATAATATTTTAGGTTTTTTTATTTTTGCATATTTTTATTACTTTTTTGTTTAATTAAATAAATTTTTGTTTTGTTTTATATGATTTTTAAATTTATTTTATTTGATATATTTTCTATTCTATATATTTTATTTTGTTTTATTTTATTTCTATATTTTTATTCTATATATTTTATTTTAATTTATTTATATTTTTAGAATAATTTATATTATTGTACTATATATTTTTTATAGAATTTTATTTGTTTTTAATTATATATATATATATAATTTTTATATTATTTATAATCTACCTACCCCTAACATTGCTTTTTATTCGTTTGCCTGCAGAATCACTAGAGCCGACCTACCAGCAGCTGCAGAAGATGAAGCTGGACAAGAGCCCGTTTGTGGTGGTGTCTGTGATTGGTCAAGAGCTTCTGACCGCCTCCCATCATGGAGCATCAGTGGTGGTCCTGGAGGCGGCGCTGAAGATCGGCACCTGCAGCCTCAAACTGCGCGGCTCGGTTTTCTCGGCCCTCAGCAGCGCTTACTGGTCATTGGGCAACACAGAGAAGAGCACCGCATACATGCAGCAAGACCTAGAGGTGGCCAAAACTTTAGGTGAGCCCCTCATTTCAAAACCGCCATTATCGGGACTGCTGTATTGTATTTTTTAATATTCCATTTCTAAACATAATAGTGTTAATAACTCATCTAATAACTGATTCTTTTATCTTTGCCATGATGACAGTAAATAATATTTGACTTTTTCAGGATACTAGTATTTAGCTTAAAGTGAGATTTAAAGGTTTAACTAGGTTAATTAGGTTAACTAAGCAGGATAGGGGAATTAGGCAAGTTATTGTATGACAATGGTTTGTTCTGTAGACTATCAAAAACAAATACAGCTTAAGGGGGCTAATAATTTTGACCTTAAAATGCTTTTTAAACATCCAAAGAACTCTGAGGTAAAACTCTAGCCAAGCTTCAGACTTTCTCCAGAAGAAAAATTATTATAGGAAATACTGTGGAAAGATTTCTTGCTCTGTTAAACATCATATAGGAAATGTTTGAAAAAGAAAAGAAAATTCACAGGAGGACGAATAATATTCACTTTAACTGTATACAGTTGAGGACACAATTATTGACCCTCCTTTGGACTAAATATTCTTTTCCAAATATTTCCTGAGTGACATTTAATGGAGCAAGGACATTTTCACAGTATTTCTGATCATATTTTTTCTTCATTTGTTTTATTTCAACTAGAATTAAAGCAGATTTTAATTAAATTTTGATTTTGTTTTAAATATTATTAGCCTCTTAATTACATTTTTTTTCGATTTACAATATTTATGAATTAGCGTTTTAAATGAATTCTTTGATATACATTTTAGTGTCTGAGTTCTTTTTCCTTTGATTGCTATTATTGTTATTTTATTTTCAAATTTAGATTTAACTTTCATTTATTTTAAATTCCCAGTTTTAGTAATTCAGTCAATTCTTTAGACATTTAATTCAGCTGTAAAGACAATATTTAATATTTTTGTGGAAGTACATTCATTTAAATTAAGAATTTCAAGATGCTTTTTTTAAAGTAAATGTTATGAAAATGTACAATCATTACATAACAAGTTTAATTATTTTACAGATGCTTTTCATTGTAGCTGACGTTTTATTTTTATTAAAATTATACTTTATTTAAATGAAATTATCTGTTGAAATAGTTTTTTCTACTTGTTTTTATTAAAATTATCTTACAAAAAACAAAAACAAAAAACAGTCAAATATATTTTTTTAGATCTGGTTTGTGGTTTTAATTTTATTTATTTATTTATTTATTTATTTATTTATTTATTTATAATGTAATAAAGTATACATAAAATAAAAATTGATCATTTAAATAAAACATATTTTGGAATTTTTATAAAGTCCAAAATGTTTTTTGTAAGCTTGTTCACACTTTTAAATTACTAAAAACTAAATTAGTAAAATATTAATGTTTATTTTAATTTTGTTAAGTTGGTGGCTTGAATTTTATTTGTTAATTTGTTTTGTTCATTTATGTAACACGGGGAGTGACAGAGACTACTGAGGTTTAGGATCCACGTGCAGGTTTATTCAAACTCAGGGAGGCAATAGTCAACACAGGTGCAAACAGATGTATAAAGGCAGTCCAGAACCGTAGTCAAAGGTATCAGGTGAGAGGTGAGAAGGCAGGCGGCAGACAAGGAGAAAGGGAAACCAGGCAAAGATCAAAACACGGAGGAACAAGACTAAGGAGAAATGCATTGTAATGTCACTTTACAGATAAACAAGACTCGGCAATGGAAGTGAGAGTGAAAGCTGTATAAATAGTGTCTGTAATCAGTCTAGAAGCTGCAACAGCTGTGGGAGTCTAATCAGTGGAAATGAGGAAGCATGTGTGTGTGTGTGAACAGAGTGCATGTATGAATATGTAGTCCTTGAAAGGCGGATTTGTAGTCCATAGGTTATTGTGTGTGAGATCCAGCGATCTAGGAAGTTACGATCGCTGGTGAACGTGACAATTTATTTGCTTATTTATTTGCTTATTTATTTATTTACTTGTTTATAATGCAATAAAATATACATATAATCAAAATTGATCATTTAAATCAAATATAAATATTTAGAAATTTTTATGAACACTCAAAATATTTTTTTTTCTGCTTGTTCAAACTGCTTATTTAAAATGAGCTGAAACAACACAATTCTCAAGAGTTTTTTGTGTTCAATCTACTTAAGTTTGTTAAGTTCACTTGATTGATTTGTGTTGGGACAGCTTGCATGAATTGTCTGGAATCCTGCATTTTTCACAGTACAGTTTGTTTATTATTTAAATTTGTTGGTTTATTAAAACCTTTTTCTATTTACACTATATCTTTTAGTTCTGTGTAAATTAATGCAACTTAAATTCACAGACTTTTCCTTTTTTGCGATCTGAGTAAGAAAATCGTACAGGTAAGAAGTCATGATGATGAACAAATGGTTATTTTTGGGGTGAATGGATCTTTTAAATGTGTTTAATTGGCCTTAATTTGCATATTCTTGGCATCCCGTCCTGTTCTTGAGAAATCGATGTACTTCTTTGCTCTTTTTCCTGCTAGAAAATCAGGAGATGGACGTTCAAGGGACCTTGTGCACAAAAGACTCACCCAAGTTAATTATTTTGACCTAACGAGCACACGCTGATAAGGTCTCACAGTAATTAGCCTTCACAGGAGCAGTTTTAATTAAAAGTCGCAGCGACTTTCTCCCCAAAATGCCATCCAGTGATTTTTTT
>NC_079444.1:5014127-5029127 GCF_903798145.1 Danio aesculapii | reverse complement strand
AGCTTCTCATCATCATCGTCTGATTCATATCTCTGGATGAAGGAGAATCATACACTCTTCTTTTGTGATGCTAGATTGCGTCTGTGTGTTTACACTGCACTTTTCTTTGTGTGTGCATGTGTGTGTGTGTGTGTGTGTGTGTGTGTGTGTGTGTGTGTGTGTGTGTGTGTGTTCAGAAATAGAATCACTGCGTCTTCACATCTGTTCCTATTTCTCCTCTGTTCATTACTCACTGTAGTCTTGAGAAAGTAGCCGTGGAGCTGACCGCATTTCTGCAGCCATTAAAAGGAGGAGGAATGGGGTCCGCAGCACATTCAGCAGATCTTTTCTGAATCAAATGGATTTTACACATCAGAATTTGATAGAACCTTGTAAATTATTGTGATATATTTGGGTAATATTATTTTTCTGCCCACAAAACGTTAACGCTATCAACGTGTCGTAAATGGCTTTTATGATGTGGAGAGGTATGAATATTATTATACATTTTCCATGTAGATTAGATCACTTCACTAATATATTCACTTAACTAATGAACACTTATGAATCAATAAATCACATGGTAATTTAATAAGACGTGTTTTTTTAAATTCCTTATCCTTTTATTCCTTATTTCCTTTTTTATTCCTGACCTAACCCTAGCCCTAACCTTAACCCTAATGCTGCGTTCACACCAGACACAGATGAAGCATCAAGCGTGTGTGATTTACATGTTAAGTCAATGCAAAGACGTGAATAGACGTCCTGCAGCACAATTCTCACGAATGAGGTGACACGAATGACGCATTTCGCTCAAATTAATGTGGCGTGACTGAGTTTTCACTCAAGTTTGAAAATCTGAACCTTGGCAGGCATTCGCGCCACGATAACCAATAATTCCTTACATTTATACAGCACTTTTCTGGGCTCTACACATAGGGGGGGATCTCCTCATCCACCACCAGTGTGCAGCATCCTCCTGGATGACGCGGCGGCAGCCATTTTGTGCCAGACCGCACACCACAGACCAGCTGATTGGTGGAGAGGAGACAGAGTGATGAAGCCAATTATGATATGATGATTAGGAGGCCATGATGGACAGAGGCCAGTGGGCAGATTTGGCCAGGATGCCGGGGTTAAACCCCTACTCTTTTTCGAAGACATCCTGGGATTTTTAATGACCACAGAGAGTCAGGACCTCGGTTTAACATCTCATTCGAAAGACGGCGCTCACTGAGCAGTATAGAGTCCCCGTCACTATACTGGGGCATTAGGACCCACACAGACCGCAGGTTGGGCCCCATTAACACCACTTGCGGCAGCAACCAAGCTTTCCCATGTGGTCTCCCATCCAGGTACTGACTGGGCGCAGCCCTGCTTAGCTTCAGTGGGAGACCGTGTGAGAGTTGCAGAGAGCTAGCTGCCGGCAATCAGAGGTTTGCTCTTGTAGGGGAGTGATTAGGATGTAGATTATGATGTAGTTCCTGTTGTTGGTGTCCCAAGGGGAAATCCTCCTGCTGATACCGGCCAACACCTCATCAAACTGGGCTTGACTCAGTCGGAAGCACCGCTGAAAGCCTCCATCATCCAGGTATAGTTTCTGGAGTAGTTGATGAACTCACATAGCTAGGCGCACCTCTAAAGAATCAAGTGGACTCAGACACAGCACCGAACGAGTCTACGCTGTTTTTCAGCCTTCTTAAAGCACATAAGCACAGCCACCCTCTCAAAAAATTCCATCTTAGCCGTTTAGCAACGAAACTAGAGTTTATGTACATATAATTTAGGGAAACGGACAATTTTATATGTATCACATATATTAAAACCCTAATCAAAACCTATATTCAAACATATATGTTTATATAGGTTCTTTCCGTGTGGAATAACAAGTCTTTGTGGAATTAAAACATATAGGGCCCTATCATACACCCGGTGCAATGCGGCGCAATTGTTGTTTGCTAGTTTCAGCTTGGCGCAAGAGTCGTTTTGACATTTTGCACCATGCTGTTTAAATAGCAAATGCGTTTGCGCTCATATGTGCTGGAAATTAGAACTGAATTTAGAAATAGTTCTGAAACAAATCTTTGCGCTTCACAAACAAAATTAATTATGTAGGCAAATTAATGTCTGTACAACATACAACACGTTTCCCTATCCACAAGAGTGAAAGCGAAAGTAAAGAATGAGGAGGCTTATTCTCTCATTCTCGCACTGTAGATGCTCTGTTTAACTGTTTTCTTTGTAGTGAAGTGTTCCGTTTTTCCACTTACAAAGTCCGCCATGTAAATAGCGAATGTGCTATGGCGCGACGCAACTGACTCTTAAATGGACTGGGAGATGAGACTCTGGTTTATTCTCAAAACACACCTATAACTCATTAAGAGAATAAGCTCAACCCTGTTAGACCATGCGCCACAGAACAATGCGGATTTTTCGTCCTTAAAATAGCAAAAGTGGATTCAGACACACCCTTAATGCATTTGCTGCCTGCGCTTTGCACTTTGCGCATGGATAGTCAAAATAGAGCCCATAATGTTTATTTTGACAACACACATCGTTAGTTTTAAGGTGAACAATTAATCTGTGCAAGTTAATTGACTGAAATAATGTTTGTTTTGGTAATCTTCGATCAAAGTTTGAACGTTTGCTTCTGTCAATTTGACGACATTAACCACAATATTCTTCAATGCTCATTCAAAAGGGCTTTTGGATGTATTTGTATGTGTGATTGTCCTATTCTAGGACATTTTTTATCATCAGAAATTATTTAATCACTTCTTTTTGACAAGAAAGAAATCACTTATCAATGGTCATCTTTGACAAGTTTAAACAGAGATGGCAAAAATTGTGCTTTATGTTTGCTGCCATATTGTAGTGCATTTGAGCAAGTGTGTATGGAAAAAGGCGACGCAGAGGCACAGTAGGTAGTGTTGTCGCTTCACAGCAAGAAGGTCGCTGGTTCGAGCCTTGGCTGGGTTAGTTGGCGTTTCTGTGTGGAGTTTGCATGTTCTCCCCTCGTTCGCGTGGATTTTCCTCCGGGTGCTCCGGTTTCCCCCACAGTCCAAAGACATGCGGTACAGGTGAATTGGGTAGGCTAAATTGTCCGTAGTGTATGTGTTTGAATGAGTGTGTATGGATGTTTCCCAGAGATGGGTTGCAGCTGGAAGGGCATCCGCTGCGTAAAACATTTGATGGATAAGTTGGCAGTTCATTCCGCTGTGGCTACCCTAGATTAATAAAGGGACTAAGCCGAAAAGAAAATGAATGAATGAATGGAAGAAAGCTGTTATGATGGATCATCTGGCTTAAGTGTGTGCGTGCATGAGCATTTGTTTGTGTGTGTGTGTGCTGTCATGGATTTTGTTTAAGACGCTCCAGCAGCTCCTCCTTGAATCTGTTGTTTAATGGTGTCATCTGTACTGCGGTAAACGCTCATGATGACCCAGCACACTAATTACTCAAGATCCTCACTAATCAGCACATACACTAATCAGCACATACACACACACACAAACAAACCATACTAATCTGATATGGTCTCAGTTTGGAAAATCATTCTCTCCTGTATAACGCATGACAACTCCTTATTTAACTTCAATATGTTTTTTTTTTAAAAGATTATTACTGTTTTAACAAACAGGAAGGAAATAAGGGTTTTTAGTGTACGTTAAAGTCTTGTCGTTTATCCAAGTTTTGGGAGCAACAATAATACTTTGACTTCTAGTTTGGTATCAGAAGTGGCTTATATGAAAGGCAAAGGCCCTTCAGATCAGGGATTCTCAACTAGTGGGCTTCAGCGATACTGCAGGTGGGCCGCGAGATTAAAATTAACTCTCAATATTCGACTATAATTTTTGGATTGCATTATAATATGCTATATTAAAATGACTGAAGTAATGCACATTCTCCTGTTCTCTGATTGATTACTCGCAAAAACAGCCTCATGATCACGTCTGCAACTACACGTAAGTCACGTGAGTTCATTCACAAACTATGCGTGAAGTGAAAGTCTATCTTTGTGTATTTTTGTGTGAACTATTTAATATATTCGCATAGTTGTCCAAATGAATGTCCATGTGGGTGTTTTATAATTGAGGCGCACACATACAGGAGGATCTAGGGAGGATTGATGCTGTTTCTGCCGCAGAATGTAAAATAAACTCATATGTGAGCTTCAGACGCGCTCTGGCAGGAACCCGCTCTGTTCCTGTCAGTGATCTCCCAATAACATCCATCTGCAAACTCAACCGCCATCAGATCGACGTGATTCAGGGTGATTTCAACAGATTCAGGGTGTTTTACTGTATTTTACATTTGTCGAGATTTTTGAATTGTAGATATTTAATAGTAGATATTCAGTTAGTCCAGTTTAAAGCAGAAGCTGGTCTTTTGCAATATCCATGTTGACCTGTGGTTCTCTTTGAACCTGTGTATGTTTAAAAAAATATTTTTTTAATTATATATAATGTACTTTTAATTCCTAATATATAATTAAATTTAATTAAATTATATTTTTTAATAAGATTATGATAATAGAAAATAATAGAAGGCACAACAAAGGCATAATATATATTTGTTATAATATAATATAATATAATATAATATAATATAATATAATATAATATAATATAATATAATATAATATAATATATAATATAATATAATATAATATAATATAGTCTGACTTTACTTAGACAAAATTATTGTCCCTTAACTGAAATATTGTCCAGTATAGAATATAAAGTCATGCTGCAGTGGAAACAGAAGGAATATTGTGTCTGACTCCATCATGAGCTTGGAGGACTGCATCCATACATCTCTGCAATGACTCAAATCACTGATTAATAAATCATCTGGAATGGCAAAGAAAGCGTTCTTGCAGGACTCCCAGAGTCCATCAAGATTCTTTGGATTCATCTTCAATGCCTCCTCCATCATCTTACCCCAGACATGCTCAATAATGTTCATGTCTGGTGACTGGGCTGGCCAATCCTTGAGCTCCTTGACTTTCTTTTCTCTCAGGAACTTTAATGTGGAGGCTGAAGTTTGAGAAGGAGCGCTATCCTGCTAAAGAATTTGCCCTCTCCTGTGGTTTGTAATGTAATGGGCAGCACAAATGTCTTGATACCTCAGGCTGTTGATGTTGCCATCTACTCTGCAGATTTCTCACACGCCCCCATACTGAGTGTAACCCCAAACCATGATTTTTCCTTCACCAAACTTGACTGATTTCTGTGAGAATCTTGAGTCCATGCGAGTTCCAGTAAGTCTTCTGCAGTATTTGTGATGATCGGGATGCAGTTCAACAGATGATTCATCTGAAAAATCTACCTTCTGCCACTTTTCCAAAGGATCAACTAGAACTCAAGTTATTATTTGTTGCTCTTACAACTGGGATCGACGACAAGACTTTTTTTGCCATGATATTCCCAGATAGCCATGATACTTTTACCATGATACTTTTCAGAAAGACCATCTCCATGTCAATACTGTATAAAAATGCACTTCAGCGCATCATTAAAAGCAAAAGACAGGCATTGTTATTATACAGTTGATATCAGAATTATTAGCCCCCCTGAATTGTTAAACCCCCCCCCCCCCCCCCCCCCCGTTTATTTTTTTCTCCTAATTTCTGTAACGGAGATACGATTTTTTTCAATATATTTCTAATCATAACTCATATCTAGTAACTGATTTATTTTATCTTTGCCATGATGACAGTAAATAATATTTGACTAGATATTTTTCAAGACACTTCTATACAGCTTAAAGTGACATTTAAAGGCTTAACTAGGTTAATTAGGTTAACTAGGCAGGTTAGGGTAATTCGGCAAGTTATTGTATAACAATAGTTTGTTCTGTAGACTATCGATAAAAAAATTTGCCTAAAGGGGATAATAATTTTGACCTTAAAATGGTTTTTAAAAAATTTGAAACTGCTTTCATTCTAGCCGAAATAAAACAAATAAGACTTTCTCCAGAAGAAAAAATATTATCAGACATACTGTGAAAATTTCCTTGCTCTGTTAAATATAATTTGGGAAATATTTAAAAAAGAAAAAAAATTCAAAGGGGGGCTAATAATTCTGACTTCAACTGTATACTTTTTTCCTCGCCTTTGCCTCTGGAAATCCTCCGCTGAGCACCACGAGACATTTCTCTTATGAAAACCTGTCAGATTTGTCACAGTCTCTCAATAGCATTAACATTTGAACTAATATCAAGCTGTTTTCAATCTCACTAATAATACCAAATGCTTCTTAAGCAGCACATTAGCATATTAGAATGACTTCTGATCATGTGACGCTGAAGACTGGAGTTTTGATGCTGAACATTTTGCACGAGGAATAAATTAGGTTTAAAAAAATTAATTACATGTTAAAAATAGAAGACAGATTTATAATACTTTATGATGAAATGCTAAATACTCGTTGACAAGCAGCAATGAGAACATTAAGACGACAGATTCAGAGGTGTTAAGATGTTCTGATATCATCTGCTAACATCTGCTAAGATGTTCTGATGCATTCAGATTCTGCTCAGTGAATCGTTTTGTCAAGATCTGGGTAAATATGAAAGCGCACAAACTACTGTAAAATATAATCTAAGCCCAGCTCATTCCTTTCTCTAATGCAGACAAGAAAAAAAGTGCAGAGAAGGGAAGTGATGGCGATTCACCACAGTGTTTTTAAATGAAAGTAGTCCGTCTGTCTATCCATTTGTCCATCATCCATCTATCTATCTATCTATCTATCTATCTATCTATCTATCTATCTATCTATCTATCTATCTATCTATCTATCTGTCTGTCTGTCTGTCTGTCTGTCTGTCTGTCTGTCTGTCTGTCTGTCTGTCTGTCTGTCTGTCTGTCTGTCTGTCTATCTACCGTTAGATTCTTTGTTTGTTTGTTTGTATGTTTGTTTGTTTGTTTGTTTGTTTCTTTGTATTTTAGCTTTATTTAATTTTGGCTTAGTAAAATTTGGAAGAGAAACAGAATAAATGATAAAACATTGTTTGTTCATTCGTTCATTTGTTAGCTCGTTAGCTAACCCGCTCGTTCATTTGTTCATTTGTTCATTCATTCGTCCGTTCGTCCGTCCATTCCTTTGTTTGTTTGATTGTTCATTTGTTTGTTTGTTAGTTAGCCTGCTTGCTCGCTCGTTCATTTGTTCGTTCGTTCATTAATTTGGTCTTTCGTTCTTCTGTACATTTGTTTGTTTGTTCATTCGTCCATTCGTTCGTTCATTGGTTTGTTTGTTAGTTCGCTTGCTTGCTTGCTTGTTCATTTATTTGCTCGTTCAATATTTTTGTTTATTTGTTTGTTTGTTTGTTTGTTTGTTTGTTCTTTTGTTTGTTTGTTTTTTGTTCATTTGTTCATTTGTTCATCCATTTGTTTGTTTGTCTGTTTGTTTGTCTGTTTGTTAATTCATTCGTTAGTTAGTCTGCTTACTCGCTTGTTTGTTCATTTGTTCTTTCATTCATTCATTTGTTTGTTTATTTGTTCATTCTTATATTGCAATTATTGCAACTCTGTGATTATTACTCAAGTTTATTATTAGTGAAAGTACAGTTTCTAGACATATAAATTTGTTTGTTCAGTTGTTCGCTCGCTCTATCGTTTATTTTTTCATTCGTTCCATTGTTCATTCGATCGTTCATTTGTTTGTTCATTTATTCGTTTGTTCATCCGTTCTTTCGTCCATTCATTTATTTGTTTGTTTGTTAGTTAGCTAGCTCGCTCGCTCTCTCATTCATTTGTTTGTTCGTTCATTAATTTGTTCGTTCGTTCATCTGTATGTTTGTTTGTTCGTTCAGCCATCCGTTCGTTCATTGGTTTGTTTTTGTTTGTTAGTTAACTTGCTCGCTTGCTTGTTCACTTATTTGTTTGTTCATTAATTAGTTTATTTGTTTGTTTGTTCTATTGTTTGTTTGTTCGTTCATTCATTCATTTGTTTGTTTGTTTGTTTGTTAGTTTGTGAATGAACTGAATGAATGAACAAGTGAGCAAGCAAGCTAACTAATGCATGATTAGTTAGCTTGCTTGCTCACTTGATCATTCATTTGAAAGTACAGTTTCTAGACATATCGACCTAGAGTACAGCAGCTTTTCATTTTCCATCAGTTTTACTACATGATTTAATTACAGAAGAATCAAACTTTAAATAGGAAAATAATTCATTTTCGTTTTTGCTTCATTTTATTATGCCTTAGAAAAACAGAGAATGAATTCCAGACACGTTTGTTCGTTCATTCGGTTGTTTGTTTGTTTGTTAGATAGCTTGCTTGCTCACTCGCTCGTTCATTTATTCATTTGTTCGTTAGTTCGTTAGTTTGTTCATTCTTTGTCCATTCATTTGTTTATTCATTTGTTCTTTTATTCATTCGTTTGTTCATCTGTTTGTTCATTCATTTGTTTGTTAGTTAGCTTGGTTGCTCGCTAGATAGGAAAATCATTGAAACTGTTTTTTGCTGAGCAAGTTGTTTTTTTTCAGTCGTTCATTCATTCTGGCGTTCTTTTTCTTTCTTTCTTTCTTTCTTTCTTTCTTTCTTTCTTTCTTTCTTTCTTTCTTTCTTTCTTTCTTTCTTTCTTTCTTTCTTTCTTTCTTTCTTTCTTTCTTCTTTCTTTCTTTCTTTCTTTCTTTTTTATTCTTTCTTTCTTTATTTCTTTTTGTTTGTTCTTGCGTTTGTTACCTTGCTCATTTGTTCGTTTGTTTTTGTTTGTTCATTTGTTCGTTCGTTCATTCACCCAGCTAAAATCTTCAGTGTCTCTTCCAAATAATGTTTTAGAATAAAACAAATATTCACAATGTGCCTAAACGTACACTTAAATGAAACCTAAAACAACCTTGCTGCTTCATATTTTTGTGGAAATCATGGTACGTCAGGATTAGAAACTTCAAAATAGCTAAATAAAAAGAATAATAATAACAAAAGAATCCATTTTAACATTATAAATATATTTTATGTTACTTCTAATTAATTTAATGTAACAACAAAGTGTTAATCTCTGACGAGGTCAAATGTTGTTGTCTGAAACATACCATACTATTTCACTCACTGTTTAGAATATGCACTGTACAGTATACACTTAGCTGTATGCAGGTATTCGATTCTTAACATATCTGATGTCTTTCTCATTTTCTTTTACTCATTTTAATCAGTATTTCTCTTGTTCCTATTCACACACCCAAACTGTCTCTTTTTATTGTGATTTTGGAGGCGCTCTGCAATTGTTACTCTGGAACGATTCATAGCGCATAGCAGGCCTGCGGTTTAATCTCTTTTAGGTAACATATTGTTCTTATATTCATTAAGCAGAGCACTTCAGAATATGACAGCAGTTGTAATTGGTTTGGTTTCATCTTGTTAAAATGCATTCATTATGTGACGGGCCCCTGGTCTCTTTGTGCGCCTGCATGAGCCACACTGTCTGCCTGTCTGTAATTGTGAACCGCAGTCACTGTCAGCCGCTTAATTAAAGCCAATGCAGAGAGGACATGCTTCATTTGAGACCATTTGAGAATTTCCATCTTCCTCACAGGTAGGGATAAATAGCATCTCGGTGATGACGTGTGTGTGCGCATCTACAAAAAATAAAATTTAATACGGTAAGAAAACTAGCACTGCAAAAATAAGAGTTTTAGAAAAATGTACAAGACAGATTTTTAAAACAGCTTTAAAATAGGTAAATAACAGTGCAGTGTTAATGTTGCAGTGTTGAACGACCAAAAACATCTGAATCAGAATGTAATAACGTGCTCCATCTCTGAAACCATTTTGCTTTTAAGCTCAGGATCGATACGTCTTTATTTTTTAACATCTTGCATTTGTGTACTTTTTGGTCTGAAGAGCGAAAGCGCTGTGTTCTGTGGCATTTTCAAAGCATTACTCGGTTTAAGCAGCCTGACATTTCATCAAGATCAATAAATAGCATGAGTTTAGCCAAACAATGGAAGGGTAGAAGTGTTTGACGAGCTTTGCAGGAAAATATTGCTCATTATTTTTAGTAATTGGTATATTTGATTCTACTTGAGGCACAGAAAAGAGATATGGAGCATAAAAAAAAGCCTATTTTGTTCAGAAATATGATTATTTTACAAGTCTCCTAGAGTTAAAGAGTTGAATTTGACCATTTTTGATTCTATTTAGCTAATATCTGGGTCTGGCAGGAGCATGTTTAACTTAGCTTAGCATAAATCATTGAATCGGATTAGACCAATAGCATCTCTCACAAAAGTAGAAAGAATAACAATATATTTTGTCTAAATAAAGCATATTTTTTTTTAGAAATAGGATCATTTTACAAGTCCCCTAGAGTTAAATAGGTGATTTTTGCCGATTTTGATTCCATTCAGTGGATTTCTGGGTCTGACGGGAGCTCTTTTAGCTTAGCTTAGCATAAATCATAGAATCAGATTAGACCATTAGCATCTCCCTCAAATGATATTATGCAGCACCTGAAAATAGTCACCAGCTAGTTTTTGTAGGAAAATATTGCTCATTATTTTTAGTAATTGGTATATTAGATTTTACTTGAGGCAAAGCAAAGAGATATGAAGGGTTTAAACCACAAAAGTAGAAAGTAGAAAGAAAAACAATATATTTTTGACAAAAAAGCCTATTTTGTTCAGAAATATGATTATTTTACAAGTCTCCTACTGTTAAAAAGTTGAATTTGACCATTTTTGAATCTATTCAGCTAATATCTGGGTCTGGCGGGAGCATGTTTAACTTAGCTTAGCATAAAACATTGAATCAGATTAGACCAATAGCATCTCTCTCAAAATATTTCAGCACGTGCAATGATATTGCGCAGCACCAGAAAATAGTCCCCAGCTAGCTTTGTAGGAAAATCTTGCCAATTAATTTTAGTAATTGGTATTTTTTCTTCTACTTGAGGCACAGAAAAGAAATATGGAGGGTTCAAACCACAAAAGTAGAAATAATATCAAAATATTTTGTCTAAATAAAGCACATTTTTTTAGAAATAGGATCATTTTACAAGTCCCCTAGAGTTAAACAGTTGAGTTTTGTCTATTTTGATTCCATTCAGTTGATTTCTGGGTCTGACGGGAGCACTTTTAGCTTAGCTTAGCATAAATCATTGAATCAGATTAGACCATTAGCATCTCCCTCAAATGATATTATGCAGCACCTGAAAATAGTCACCAGCTAGTTTTTGTAGGAAAATATTGCTCATTATTTTTAGTAATTGGTATATTAGATTTTACTTGAGGCAAAGCAAAGAGATATGAAGGGTTTAAACCACAAAAGTAGAAAGTAGAAAGAAAAACAATATATTTTTGACAAAAAAGCCTATTTTGTTAAGAAATATGATTATTTTACAAGTCTCCTACTGTTAAAAAGTTGAATTTGACCATTTTTGAATCTATTCAGCTAATATCTGGGTCTGGCGGGAGCATGTTTAGCTTAGCTTAGCATAAATCATTGAATCTGATTAGACCAATAGCATTTCTCTCAAAATATTTCAGTACGTGCAATGATATTGCGCAGCACCAGAAAATAGTCCCCATCTAGCTTTGTAGGAAAATCTTGCCAATTAATTTTAGTAATTGGTATTTTTGCTTCTACTTGAGGCACAGAAAAGAAATATGGAGGGTTCAAACCACAAAAGTAGAATTAATATCAATATATTTTGTCTAAATAAAGCATATTTTTTTTAGAAATAGGATCATTTTACAAGTCCCCTAGAGTTAAACAGTTAAGTTTTGTCTATTTTGATTCCATTCAGTTGATTTCTGGATCTGACGGGAGCACCTTTAGCTTAGCTTAGCTTAGCTTAGCATAAATCATTGAATCAGATTAGACCATTAGCATCTCCCTCAAATGATATTATGCAGCACCTGAAAATAGTCACCAGCTAGTTTTTGTAGGAAAATATTGCTCATTATTTTTAGTAATTGGTATATTAGGTTTTACTTGAGGCAAAGCAAAGATATATGGAGGTTTTAAACCACAAAAGTAGAAAGCAGAAAGAAAAACTATATATTTTTGACAAAAAAAAAGCCTATTTTTGTTCAGAAATATGATTATTTTACAAGTCTCCTACAGTTAAAAAGTTATTTTTTTAACAATTTTTGAATCTATTCAGCTAATATCTGGGTCTGCCGGGAGCATGTTTACCTTAGCTTAGCATAAATCATTGAATCGAATTAGACCAATAGCATCTCTCTCAAAATATTTCAGCATGTGCAATGATATTGCGCAGCACCAGAAAATAGTCCCCAGCTAGCTTTGTAGGTAAATATTGCTCATTATTTTTAGTAATTGGTATTTTTGGTTCTACTTGAGGCACAAAAATGAGAAATGGAGGGTTCAAACCACACAAGGAGAAAGAATAACAGTATATTTTGTCTAAATAAAACATTTTTTTAGAAATAGGATCATTTTACAAGTCCCCTAGAGTTAAACAGTTGAGTTTTACCTATTTTGATTCCAGTCAGTCAATTTCTGGGTCTGACGGGAGCACTTTTAGCTTAGCTTAGCATAAATCATTGAATCAGATTAGACCATTAGCATCTCCCTCAAATGATATTATGCAGCACCCGAAAATAGTCTCCAGCTAGTATTGTAGGAAAATATTGGCCGTTATTATTAGTAATTGGTATATTTGGTTCTACTTGAGGCACAGAAAAGAGATATGGAAGTGTTAAACCACAAAAGTAGAAAATAGAAAGAAAAATGTATTACAATTTTGTACAATTTTGACTCAAAAACCTATTTTGTTCAGAAATAGGATCCCTTTCAAGTCCCCTAGTGTTAAAGAGTTGACTTTTACCATTTTTGAATCCAAGCAACTAATCTTTGGGTCTGACAGCAGCACGTTCAGCTTAGCTTAGCACAAATCATTGAATCAGATTAGACCATTAGCATCTCACATACAAAATTTCTGAGCAATGATATTATGCAGCACCTAAAAATAGCCCTAACTAGCTTTGTAGTAAAATATTGGTCATTATTTTTAGTAATTGGTATTTTTGGTTCTACTTGGGGCACAGAAAAGAGACATTTGTTTGTTTGTTTGTTCACTCATTCATTTGTTCATCCTTCCGTTCATTCGTCTGTTTATTTGTTCATTCATTCATTTGTTTGTTTGTTTATTAGCTTGATCATCCGTTCATTAATTTGTTCAGTTGTTTGTTTGTTTATTTGTCCTTACATTTATTCATTCATTTGTTCGTTCGCTCATTTGTTCGTTCGTCCGTCCGTTCGTTCATTTGTTAGTTCATTCATTTGTTCATTCATTCGTTTATTCGTTCGTTCGTATGGTTTTTAATTCCTTCATTTGTTCCTTCGTTGTCCATCTGTCCATTTGTTCATTTATTTGTTTGTTTGTTTGTTTGTTCATTTGTTCGTTAGTTAGCTTGCTTGCTCGCTCATTTGAATAGAGACATGAAAGGTTTAAACCACAAAAGTAGGAAGAATAACAATATAGTTTTGTCTAAAAAAGCCTATTTTTTAAAGAAATAGGCTCATTTTACAAGTTAAACAAGTTTTACTGTTTTGAATTCCATTCTATTAAGCTGATCTAGGAGTCTGGTGGGAGCACGTTTCTCTTAGCTTAGCATAAATCATTGAATCAGATTAGACCGTTAGCATCTCGCTCAAAATATTTTAGCATGGCGCAATGATATCATGCAGTACCTGAAAATAGTCCCCAGCTAGCTTTGTAGGAAAATGTTGGTCAATATGTTCAGAAATAGTCTTTTTACAAGTGCACTAATTAATCCACTTTTAGCTTAGCTTAGCATAAATCATTGAATCTGATTAGACCATTAGCATCTCAATTAAAAAAATAATCCGAAGCCACAATAATATTATTATGCAGCACATAAAAAATGGTCCCCAGCTATCTACCTTGTTAACAGCGCTACGTAATACGTAATATCATTGTGTCTGCTGCAGTCATGGTAGCAATTCTTTGATTATTACTTGAGTTTATTATAAGTAAAAGTTTAGTTCCCAGACATATCGACCTAAAAACATCACCTTTTCATTTTCCATTAGTCTTAGTACATGATGCAACTACAGACAAGTCAAGCTTTAAATAGGACAATCATTGAAATGCTCTCTTTTTTTAATTGTGTTGGGAGAGATGCTAATGGTCTAATCCGATTCAATGATTTATGCTAAGCTAAGCTAAAAGTGCTCCCGCCAGACCCGGAGATGGACTGAATGAATAAAAAATGATAAAACTCACCTGTTTAACTCTGAGGGGGTTGTAAAATTAACCAAAAAAACTGTGCAGTGTTCCTTTAAGTTTCATGCACAATAAAATAAATGTGTGAATTCTGGAGCCATCGGCAGGTTTTTGAAGCCCATATGTGTGTGAAGGCTATTGAGTTTTTTATTATGTCTGTAGCCGCTGAATTGTGATCCGGATCAGATATTGAGTGGCATAATGACTCCTGAGTGTTATTGAGAGATTAAGAAGATTTCCAGGATGATGAAGACGGATCGGGAAATTGCTCCATCCTATTTCCTCTTCCTGTCACAACCTTTGCCTGAAGCAGCTGCCATTTAGATTTTATTGCACAATAAAGGCTTCTTAAAGTCTGTTTACTCAGCGAGAGAGACATACCTGTGTGTGTGTGTGTGCATGTGTGTGTGTGTGTGTGTTTTAAAGGTCATTAGTAGCTGTGATGCTGTATATGTGCCTCAGGCAGGATTCCTCAGGTTATGGAGAAAAACTCACCTCAGGCGAGGCAGAGATCAATGATGCTCTCAGGGGCCCTTCTCTCTCTTTCTCTCTCTCTCTCTCTGTGTGTGTGTGTAAGCAGCACTTTATTGGTTTACGTGTGCATTTATTGTATGTGCATATACTGTGCTATTCATTTTACATCCACATGCTACATTCATATATGTAGGGCATGCAGCTCAGCAGTTGTTAAAATGATTGCCTCACCAGATGAACAAATGCTCCATTGTTAGGAAGATGAATAGCTTTGCTGATATCGTATTGTAACATCAATCTATAATCCTCACCCAGATTAAACAGCT